>NC_091743.1:1230000-1266754 GCF_043380555.1 Nothobranchius furzeri | reverse complement strand
AAGCATGTATTCTGGACAGAGAAGATATATGGTTTGACAGGAGTAAAATAAGCTATCTATGTCAAATGTGGAAAAAAAACTTTAACTAGAGATGGGGGGGCTTCGATTTCACCTTTCCAGTACAATGTATCCAGTATAATGTAGCTGAGCTGATAATCAGCCCTGGGTAGTGTACGTCACACACAACAACACTGAGTTTGTCATAAATATGGCGACTGAAGTGAAGTTCGCTGCGACTCTTTCCTCTGTTCTAAATGATGGTGAGGATGGACTCGATAGTGGTGTAGAACTGCCTCATTGACTGTGGTGATAGGTTGAATTTCTTCAGCTGCCTCAGGAAGTACATCCTCTGCTGGGCCTTTTCTCTGATGGTGGTGATGGTGGGCTCCCATTTGAGGTCCTGGGTGATGGTGGTGCCCAGGAAGCGACATGAGTCCACCATCATGATGGGAGTGTCAGACAGGTTTAAGGGGGCGATGGGATGTGTGTGTTTCCTAAAGTCCACAACAACCTCCGCTGTCTTCTGGGTGTTTAGCACCAGGTTGTTGTGGCTGCACCAGGACACCAGCCGTTCAGCCTCCATTCTGTAAGCGGACGCATCCCCATTAGAGATGAGTCTGATGATGGTGGTGTCGTCAGCAAACATAATTAGTTTGACAGACTCATGCTTGGAGGTGCAGCTGTTGGTGTACAGGGAGAAGAGCAGAGGGGAAAGAACAGCCCTGTGGTGAGCCAGTGCTGATGGTTCGTAGGTCCGAGACATTCTTCCCCAGCCTGACTTGTTGTTTCCTGTCTGTCAAGAAGTCAGTGATCTACCTGCAGATGGGGTTAGGCACGTTCATCTGGGACATTTTGTCTTGGAGGAGGTCTGGCAGGATTGTGTTGAATGCAGAGCTGAAGTCCACGAACAATACCTTGGCGTAGGTACCTGGGGAGTCCAGATGCTGCAGGATGAATTGTAGAGCCATATTGATTGCATCATCTACAGACCTGTTTGCTCTGTAGGCAAACTGCAGGGGGTCCAGGAGGGGGGGCTGTGAGGGTCTTGAGGTGGGGGAGAACTGGGTGCTCAAATGACTTCATGACCACAGATGTTAGAGCCACAGGTCTGTAGTCATTTAGTCCAGTGATTCTTGGTTTCTTGGGGACAGGGACTATGGTGGAAATCTTGAAACAGACAGGCACATGAGATTCTTCCAGTGAGGAGTTGAAGATGCTTGTAAACACTATGCTTTAGAGTGGCAGGAGTCACGCCATCAGGGCTCGGGGCTTTTCATGTGTTAAGAAACCTGAACTGCTTCTGTACATCTGCTTCATGAATGTGTGTGTTAAGAGACCTGAACTGCTTCTTTACATCTGCTTCATGAATGTGTGTGTTAAGAGACCTGAACTGCTTCTTTACATCTGCTTCATGAATGTGTGTGTTATCGGTGGAGGCGGGGGTTCTGGGTTTGTAGTTGGTGATGTTCCTGAAACTTTTCCACACAGAGGTTGGGTCGTTTTCAGAGATTTGCTGCTGCATTTTGTCATGATGCTGTTGTTTTGCTTTGACCAATTCTTTGCTGAACCTGTATTTAGTGTCTCTGTAGGAGTCCTTGTCCCCCCTTTTAAATGCATCTCTCTTTTCAAACCACAGCTGTTTGAGTTTAGGGGTAAACCAGGCTTTGTCATTGTCATAACTCACCCTGGTGTGTGATGGTATGATGCTGTCCTGACAGAAGTGGATGTAGGAGGTGACAGTATCTGTGAACTCATCTAAACTGTCTGAGGTGGCCTTCATTACCTCCCAGTCTGTGGTCTCAAAGCATAAGCGAAGCTCATCTGCAGCATCAGTGTTCCACTTTCTTGTTGACTTCACAACAGGCTTGGAGAGTTTTAGCCTGTGCCTGTAAGCTGGGATCAGATGGATGGTCACGTGGTCAGACAGTCCAAGCGCAGCACGCGCTTCTGCATGATAGGCTCCCGTTACTGTGCTGTAACAGTGGTCCAGGTTTTTGTCCTCTCTCGTTGGACATTTGATATACTGTTTATGTTTGGGAAGCTCCTGGCTCAGATTTGCTTTGTTAAAGTCTCCAAGTACAATGATGAGGGAGTCCGGGTATGTCCGCTCCATGCACAGTATCTCTTCCGCGATCGCACGCTGAGCCTCGTGCACATCCGCATCAGGTGGGATGTAAACAGCGCCTAGAATGAATGAGGCGAACTCCCGCAGAGAGTAAAATGGTTTACAGTTTACTCTGCAGTCCACCTACACCTGAAGGACAAGGGACACTCCTGACAAAGCATGTATTCTGGACAGAGAAGATATATGGTTTGACAGGAGTAAAATAAGCTATCTATGTCAAATGTGGAAAAAAAAACTTTAACTAGAGATGGGGGGGCTTCGATTTCACCTTTCCAGTACAATGTATCCAGTATAATGTAGCTGAGCTGATAATCAGCCCTGGGTAGTGTACGTCACACACAACAACACTGAGTTTGTCATAAATATGGCGACTGAAGTGAAGTTCGCTGCGACTCTTTCCTCTGTTCTAAATGATGGTGAGGATGGACTCGATAGTGGTGTAGAATTGCCTCATTGTCTGTGGTGATAGGTTGAATTTCTTCAGCTGCCTCAGGAAGTACATCCTCTGCTGGGCCTTTTCTCTGATGGTGGTGATGGTGGGCTCCCATTTGAGGTCCTGGGTGATGGTGGTGGCCAGGAAGCGACATGAGTCCACCATCATGATGGGAGTGTCAGACAGGTTTAAGGGGGTGATGGGATGTGTGTGTTTCCTAAAGTCCACAACAACCTCCGCTGTCTTCTGGGTGTTTAGCACCAGGTTGTTGTGGCTGCACCAGGACACCAGCCGTTCAGCCTCCATTCTGTAAGCTGATTCATCCCCATTAGAGATGAGTCTGATGATGGTGGTGTCGTCAGCAAACTTAATTAGTTTGACAGACTCATGTTTGGAGGTGCAGCTGTTGGTGTACAGGGAGAAGAGCAGAGGGGAAAGAACAGCCCTGTGGTGAGCCAGTGCTGATGGTTCGTAGGTCCGAGACATTCTTCCCCAGCCTGACTTGTTGTTTCCTGTCTGTCAGGAAGTCAGTGATCTACCTGCAGATGGGGTTAGGCACGTTCATCTGGGACATTTTGTCTTGGAGGAGGTCTGGCAGGATTGTGTTGAATGCAGAGCTGAAGTCCACGAACAATATCCTGGCGTAGGTACCTGGGGAGTCCAGATGCTGCAGGATGAATTGTAGAGCCATATTGATTGCATCATCTACAGACCTGTTTGCTCTGTAGGCAAATTGCAGGGGGTTCAGGAGGGGGGCTGTGAGGGTCTTGAGGTGGGGGAGAACTGGGTGCTCAAATGACTTCATGACCACAGATGTTAGAGCCACAAGTCTGTAGTCATTTAGTCCAGTGATTCTTGGTTTCTTGGGGACAGGGACTATGGTGGAGATCTTGAAGCAGACAGGCACATGAGATTCTTCCAGTGAGGAGTTGAAGATGCTCGTAAACACAGTGCTTTAGAGTGGCAGGAGCCACGCCATCATGGCCCGGGGCTTTTCATGTGTTAAGAGACCTGAACTGCTTCTTTACATCTGCTTCATGAATGTGTGTGTTAAGAGACCTGAACTGCTTCTTTACATCTGCTTCATGAATGTGTGTGTTAAGAGACCTGAACTGCTTCTTTACATCTGCTTCATGAATGTGTGTGTTATCGGTGGAGGCGGGGGTTCTGGGTTTGTAGTTGGTGATGTTCCTGAAACTTTTCCACACAGAGGTTGGGTCGTTTTCAGTGATTTGCTGCTGCATTTTGTCATGATGCTGGTGTTTTGCTTTGACCAATTCTTTGCTGAACCTGTATTTAGTGTCTCTGTAGGAGTCCTTGTCCCCCCTTTTAAATGCATCTCTCTTTTCAAACCACAGCTGTTTGAGTTTAGGGGTAAACCAGGCTTTGTCATTGTTATAACTCACCCTGGTGTATGATGGTATGATGCTGTCCTGACAGAAGTGGATGTAGGAGGTGACGGTATCTGTGAACTCATCTAAACTGTCTGAGGTGGCTTTTATTACCTCCCAGTCTGTGGTCTCAAAGCATGCGCGAAGCTCATCTGCGGCATCTGTGTTCCACTGTCTTGTTGACTTCACAACAGGCTTGGAGAGTTTTAGCCTTTGTTTGTAAGCTGGGATCAGATGGATGGTCACGTGGTCAGAGAGTCCAAGCGCAGCGCGCGCCACTGCATGATAGGCTCCCATTGCTGTGCTGTAACAGTGGTCCAGGGTTTTCCCCTCTCTGGTTGGACACTTGATATACTGTTTATATTTGGGAAGCTCCTGGCTCAGATTTGCATTGTTAAAGTCTCCAAGTACAACGATGAGAGAGTCCGGCTACGTCTGCTCCATGCACAGTATCTCTTCCGCGAGCACACGCTGAGCCTCGTGCACGTCCGCGTCAGGTAGGATGTAAACAGCGCCTAGAATGAATGAGGCGAACTCCCGCGGAGAGTAAAATGGTTTACAGTTTGTGAAAAGATACTCCAGAGATGGAGAACAATCCTGCACGATCACTGTGACATCTGTGCACCAACCATTATTGATTTAAAAACACACACCTCCACCTGTGGTCTTGCCGGAGACAGTCACTTTCCGATCTGCGCGGATGAGGTGAGACCCCTCCAGCTGGAACGCGCAGTCCTGGGTGTCCTCACTGAGCCATGTTTCAATGAAGCATAGAACCCCAGATGACGAGAAGTCTCTGTTTATGTTCCTCATCAGGGTCAGCTCGTCCATTTTGTTGCGGTGTGAGCGTACATTAGAGAGGAAGATGCCAGGCAGAGCCGTGCACAGTCCCCGTCTCCTCAGACGCACGAGAGCGCCCGCTCATTTATCTCTCCTCCTGTGTCTTACTTTCCTGATCAAAGTTGATATTGAATCGGCCACAGATGCAACAAAAAATGAGGTTAAGTCCACCGGAATCATAGTGTTGTAACTTATGAGTTCTTCTCTTGAATAGGAGTACCCAGATACGCAATTTACACACAAAAACAGAACAAAAACAGCGCACCAAAGTACCACGGCAGCCGTCTGTGGTGCCATCTTGAATCCCTCACAATAGAGGCTAGCGACTCATCAGGTGATGGAGAGCCGAGGTACCCACAGTAGTTTTGGCTCATTGACTAACAATAGATAGCTACAGCTTATAGGCTTGACTCTCCCATATTCCAGTTTGAAGTGACAAAACTCCTTGGATGAGAAGAGAAACATCTTCAAGAAACCAAAGAAGTCCAGTTGCCTTCATTTGAACCCTTTGGAGTATCATGACCTGGATGACTGAGAACTTTCACTCGCCCTTTTTACAGTTAGAATTGACAAAGCTCCTCAGATGAGAAGCAAACTTCTTCAGAAAACCAAAGAAGTTCAGTTGTCTTCATTTAAACAACTTCAAATATAAATAGACAAAAAGAAATACTAATGACCAATAACAAGACAGGTCTTTGTTGCTTAATAGGTAATCTGTCTATTAAATAGAAGATATACATTCCCTCAGGTTTCTATATAACCTATTTAATAGAATAAATACATGATATTACATTAGTGTGTAATGTATTTGTTTAGTGATCATGCATAGTACTAAATTTATGGTATTTTTTTTCCTTGTTGTAGATGCCTCGTGGCAAAGGGTACCGTAGAGCTCAGGCCTTGAAGAACAGACAGTTTATGCCGAAGCCTATGGAAGAGCTATTCGAGATTCTGCCAAGCTGTACGACTTTTACTCCACGTAAGTTACATATTTAGTTATTTTCCAAAACATCAAATGCTTTTTTTGAAAACCTTTGTTGCATATTTTGAAATTGACATGGTGTATGCACACTGAGAAATTTCAGATAAATTAATGTGACACACTTTACAATTACATATTTACATTACATTGATATTGTGTTATTTTTTTTCCTTCATCTTACCATTAGGTCACGGAACAGGCTTCAGGCACAGGGTTTGTCGTTGGCCCTTGTCGCCTAACACAGGAAAAAGTCTGAAAGTCATCATCCCACCAGAGTCTTCAGAAAAGAAGGTACATTTAGCTAATAATTTATATTAATATTAAACTATATTATGTGCTTATAGGTTGACACACAGATTGCTGTGTGTTCTTTAGTTTCTAAAGTGCTTTGTGATTTTTATCTTCATAGGTCCTTCATTAAACAATTGTTTCTTCTTCTAGTTTGTCTTCGTCATTGGAGATTCACATCTCCGAGCCATTGTGGATGGCTATGTGAAGGTGCCTGAGGGGAAGCTGTCCTTTGGCTACCTGTCGGTTCCTGGTGGTACAGCAGCCCACCTTACCACTGAGGTCCGGCATTTAGTTCTCCCACGTGATCCAGATGCAGTGTGTCTGCTCGCTCCAAGCAACAATCTGGACAGTCCTATTTCTGAAGCAGAAAAAGACTTCAAGTGTCTTTTGAACACCATTTCCACTCTTTGTCCAAATGTAAGGATAGATGCAATTACAAATAATGTGCCATTAAAAGGCAATTACTGAATCAAATTTATATTCTGGTGCTTTTTTCTACAATGATTTTTAATGTCATGTAAAATTTCTGGAAAACAGGTTTTTGTTTTGGATTTCCCTCCAAGACTGAGCCATGACACGGTTGTGCAGGACCATCTGAGGATGATGTTTCACAG
Source organism: Nothobranchius furzeri (assembly GCF_043380555.1). NCBI lineage: Eukaryota > Metazoa > Chordata > Actinopteri > Cyprinodontiformes > Nothobranchiidae > Nothobranchius > Nothobranchius furzeri. The sequence goes on along the minus strand of NC_091743.1, from coordinate 1,260,078 downwards.
GGTCTCAGTACAAATGGGTATGTTGAACTTTAGTGTGCACTATACAAAATGCTTCTAACTGGAAAAACTAATTGTTAACAAAATATATTTCTTTCAGATGTCCCATACTCATCAATTGCTGAGAACTTCCCCTTTCATCGCCTGGATTTGTGGGGCAGAGATGGGGTAAGTGAGAAGCTTACTGACTTTTAATGATTAAGAGGTATTAGCTTTAGCTAAAAATGTGTTATTTTCTATAGGTTCATCTCAGTGACAGTGATGGTATGGACATTTTTGCACAATTGCTCTGGCAAAAAACATACCTGCACCTCCAAAGTCAGAAGGCCCAGGTTACCCCCAAGAAGTCTGCTGCTAGAGTGGTCGTTCAACACGCAAAGCCCATTCAACCCCAAGCAGACCAATCTAAGTGGAAAGTTGTTTTGCCTGGCAAGAAGGTAAATTGTTTTTCTATGTTTTTATTTCAACTGCAGACATTAATTGGCTGTTTAGATTTTCAACAATCATGTAATGTAAAAATTTCATTAATTTTTTCAGAGGTCTACTCCAGCTGGTCCAAAGGAGCAGAGATCATCTTCAAAGAGAATTCTTCTTCATGAGGTGAATGATTAATTTTAATTAATTAGGGTTCCAAGCCCAAAGGGCAGAGAACCCTATTGTTTTTGATAAATGAGATTTTATTTGATGTTCGTCATGTTGATTGATATGAGTTTTTCTAATATTGTCTACATCAAAATGTTCAGGCCGAAGTCTGTTTTGAAGTTAATCCCAAATACTTCCACGAAGATCTGCTGCATGTCTTGGAAAATGACAGTACTGGATGTCCAGATGTGCTTTCACCAGATGTCCAACAAAAAAAGGTAAATATGAAGAAATATGTTTTTTCATTATAATGTTTTGATATTAATCTTTAATTCATTATTAATTTTAGATATTTGTCACCTAAGAATTTACAATCTGTTCATATTTTGATGACAGGTGGTACAACCTGAAGGAAAGCCAGTGTCCTTTGGAAAAGAGAAAAGTGTTGTCAACACGCAGGTTTGTTATTTTTTTATCATTGTTTTCCTATTTGTTGGTCAAGTCCTCCTGTAAAACATGCACAAAGTAATTACATGCATTGTATACTGTTTTTATTTCAGGGACAGGCAACAACGATCCAGAAGCCCCCTGCCAGTGCAACAGCACCAATAAAGGAGCAAGTGATCATGCCCTCTGATGATCATGAATGGCCAACACTTGCAGAGAGTTTAAAGGTAATTACGATTTACACACACAATACTTTTAAAATATAAAGTTGTAATATTGCTTAAGAGGTACACATTTCTACAATAATGGAAAAATTAACATAAAACCTTGAATGACATTTTCTTTCAGACATCTCACATTCATCCAAAAGGCTCACGTGGCACACTGATGTCTCGTCATCAGGTGAATAAACTCTCATTCAAAGAAACCAAATCAGTTTTGTTGCCTTTACTTGAAACCTTTGGATTACAATGATTCCCTTCATTTACTTACAGAAGTACCTGAAGGACTGCAGTGTGGTCCTTCAAAAACTGAAAGAGAAAACTGATGACGCCAGTGTGCCATCACCAGCCCCCAATGACAAAACGGTGAGACCTATCAGCTTTTTTCATTGAATGATGCTCATTCTAAAGTTTTTACTCAAATAATTATATTCTTTGCTTATTTAAATAAACCTTTTCATTTTAACAGTATGCAGCTGCTGTCCAAGAACAAAAATCTGTTTCACGCACAGATGTCACCAAGGACCAGGTCTGACATTGGATTTTAATATGATTGTTGTTTTTGACATCACATCATGTGCTTGACAAATAATTGTAAATTTCATAATACTAGAATATATTGTAAATATCCTGATTTGATTTCCAACAGGTTTGCTGTCACTCCCAGGAGCATTTGAAAGACTGCGCTGAGGTTCTACATCTCCAGATGAACGAAGACAAATACAGTGTTACATCGCCTGTACCAAAAGGCAAAATGGTAGGACCTATATGACATAGTCTGATTATTGATGTTAAATAGCGTACTTAATCCTACACATATTCTTTCCAATACTTATATTTCCTAAATATTATAAAACTTTTTTTATTTTAACAGAACGCAGTTGCTCTCCAAGACCAAGGACCTGTTGACCTAGGAGATGCTACAAAGCAACAGGTTTGACATATTCCCCAAGTGAAAACATGCCCATTTTATTCATAGATTTTCTTCTAATGTTTGAATTTTTATGTTTGTTTTCACAGGAATGTAAAGAGAAGGAGACGAGTGTTCAACCTGAGAAGGTCCATGATGCTCCTGGTGTTGCAGCTTCAAGTGTTACCATTGCATCTTCCTCATCAAATCAGGAAAGTTTGAACACTTTTCATTCTATTGTCAAAGGTTCATTTCATCAAGGTCATAAGCGTTTTGGGTGCAACCGATTTAAACAGTGTGCACCAAACAGCATTACAGCCATCATGACAAACACTGTCAAAATGGCTTCCACATGGTCAAGAAAAGACATTAACAATATCTTGATAAGTGGTGATAGTTTATACACTTACATGAAAGAGCAAAACATGATCAGTGATGCAGAAGGCAGTGGTTATGTTTTTGTTCAAGAGTTACCCACAGAGCACACATTCCATCATCACAAGTTCTCTTTGGAATACATGCAGACCTTCACAGGACATCTTCATCAGCAGATTTACCATGAAGATGTTTCAGATTTTGCCATGCCTTTGGACGTTGCATTACAGAGAGCTATATTTGACAGTGACGGCTGTCTGTTTACAATTAGTAGAAACACATGTGCAGTTTTGAAAGAACAATCTCAGTTTTCTGTTTTTGATCCACATTCACGTGGTCATGATGGTCTCTGGCAGTTGAATGGCACAAGCATAGTAGCACACTTTGATACTTTAGACCAAGTTTATACACATTTAATCAATCTCTCTCACTCTTTGTGTGCTGACAATGCAAATGAAGAGGACACAGCTTTTGAAATGACCGGTGTTAAGGTGACAGCTCAATCTATGAGTAAACCTATCCAAAGTAAAACTGCTTCTTGCCAAAATGATGTAGAGTTAATCAGTGGAAATGATGATAGTTTTGATGACGATACATTTGATCAGTTAGTAGTTGAAGAAATTGAAGATGTTGCAGTCAGTGACACATCTGAGTCTCTTTCTGAATCTCCATCTCGTTGTGAGCTCATCCATACGCAAAATAGTTCTTTTCAAGATGATGCAGAGTCAATATGTACTAGTTTTGATGATGATAGTTTTGATAAAGTAGTACTTCAGGAAATAGAAGATATTGCAGTTAATGACACCACTTCCCTTGATGTAGACTCAGTAACTGAAAATCATCACACTTCTTTGAATCAAGCAATAATTGAAGAAGTGCCACAAAATGATACATCTGTTTTCATAATTTCAGAAAATATCAACAGCACTGTTACTTTCAATCCTCTGACTTCTAAAGACAAAAGAAACTTTTGCACCCAACTACAGATAGTTCCAAGTTTAGAAAGGGTGAAAAGTCTTTGGGAAAGTATTACATTAGATGAACCGTTACCTTGTACCACTAAACACATCCAGCCAGACGGCAACTGCTTTTTCCGTGCTCTTGCATTTGTAATTACTGGGAATGAAGAGTTGCATAGCTGGATTCGCAGGGCTGTTGTTAATCAAATTCTTCAAAATTCTGACCTCTATTCAAGTTACATCAGACAGGAATTTGAATCAGTACAACAGTATGTTACACAAACAGGCATAAAGATAGTTGGATCCTGGGCTACAGAAATTGAGATACAAGCAGCTGCAGACTTTTTTCACACCCATATTTACACTTACACTCAAGGAAAATGGTTACAATATGGCTCTTCTAGTACTTTAGACAACACCAAGGGTATTTATCTGAAACACTGTAATGAATGTCATTATGAGCCAATCGCATGTGTGAAAGATAAAACTAACACATGTTTTAACCTGATCTCATGTAATTACTGTCACTTTAAAGGTGACAAGGACATACTATCTCCATCTAAGATGAGCAGAGAGAACAGGAGAAAGAGAACTCTGTATAATAAAGACATTGAGAAAAGGGAAAGCAAAAAAATGATGTTACAGAAATTGTATAAGGACGATCCTAAGTACAGATTACACAAGAAGCAATTAAGTGTCATTACATATAGAAATAACCCTGAACTGAGAGCAAGACTCAGACATGACAGTAAAGAAAACTACAAAAACAAACCTGAACTGAGAGCAAGACTCAGACATGTCAGTAAAGAAAACTACAAAAACAAACCTGAAATGAGAGCTAGACTCAAACTGGCTAATAAACAAAACTACTACAAAAAGCCTGAACTGAGAGCAAGACTCAGACATGATAGTACAGAAAACTATAAAAACAAACCTGAACTGAGAGCTAGACTCAAACTGGCTAATAAACAAAACTACTACAAAAAGCCTGAACTGAGAGCAAGACTCAGACATGATAGTACAGAAAACTATAAAAACAAACCTGAACTGAGAGCTAGACTCAAACTGGCTAATAAACAAAACTACTACAAAAAGCCTGAACTGAGAGCAAGACTCAAACTTGCCAGCAAAACCACTTATGCAGCCAAAAGTAAACACTCTAAACTTCAGTTATTGAAACAGAACGTAGAAAGATATAGAAATAAGGTTGACCACCGTAACCGCATCAAACAGTCTAATTCTGAACGGTATAGAAATGTAACTGCTTATGCCGATTCTGTTAAAGAGCACGGAAAACGTAGACGACAAAATCTCATGACTGGAAAAAAATTCATAGATAATGTCATTCAGCTTTTTAGAGAAAAGGTTAAATTTGGCCCTCAATTCGTCTGTTGTGTTTGTCATCGGTTACTTTTTAAACATCAAGTTGTTGAATGTAAAACACAGCAGTATGAAATTAGAGGTTCATTCATTTCATCTGTGGCAAAAAAATGCATCACTGACACTTATTTACACAAGTGTGGACAGTCTTCAGTTTCCAAATGCCATCTAGAGGTTAGCCCTGCATGTAAATTGTGGGTCTGTTTTACTTGTCATCGTAAAATACTCAATGGAAAAGTCCCTGAAGAAAGTGTTGCAAACAATATGCACCTAGATTCTATTCCTGTAGAACTTAGTACGTTGAATCCTCTTGAGCAACATCTAGTGGCACAGCACATTCCGTTTATGAAACTTTTAGCCTTACCAAAGGGAGGGCAAAATGGTGTCCATGGACCTGTGACTTGTGTTCCATCTAATACAGAAACTGTGAGTAACATTCTACCCAGATTAGATGATCAGAATCTAATGATTAAAGTCAAACTGAAGCGAAAGCTGACGTACAAGGGTCACTATGACTATCAGTATGTCAATGCTCTGAAAGTACATAATGCAATTGCATACCTTAAATCTCACAATACTTTTTACAAAGATGTACAATTTAACAGTGCATGGACAAATCCCCTAGAAAAAGAGTCTGAAGACTCTACCTCTGAAACCGACAACGTCACTTTGGAAGAAGACAGCAATAGAGCTGAAATAGAGTGTGAACATCCTGGCAAAAGAGATGGCAGTGGCACAGAGGTAGAGTCTGAAGATCTTGTTAGCGATGATCATTTTAATGATAGACAACAGCATGGGATGTTTTTGGACACATGCATGCAACCAGTAGACATTGCCCAAGAAATACTAGACAACCATTTTGACAGTGTTTTATCAGTAGCACCAGCTGAGGGAAATACTCCAGTCAGATTGCTTACCGATACTTCTAACGAGGCTAAATGCTTTCCAGTTCTGTTTCCCAACGGAACAGGTACATTTCATGATGCAAGAGAGCAAAGGATTACACTAAGCAAATATTTAAACACCCGAATTCTCAATGCTGATGGCAGATTTGGCAAGAACTTGGATTACATCTTTTATGCACAATATTTGTCAGAAGTTAATCAAGTTGTGTCAAATGTTTCCATTGCACTGAGAAAGGGCTACCATGGCTTAGACAACACCAACATTACATCATCCATGCTGGGCAATACAGACTTTTTGAAGAATGTTTTAAATGCTGACATGGGCTATAAGTTTTTGAAGCCCATTAGAGGTACACCAGTATTTTGGCAGGGAGTTCAAAAAGATCTGTTTGCTTATGTTAGACAACTTGGCATTCCTACATGGTTTGCTTCCTTTTCTTCAGCAGATTTAAGATGGCCAGAATTTATGGAAGCTTTTATGGCTATAGAAAACATTCAAGGCAATATTCATGACATGGACTGGGCACAGAAATGTGACTTATTGAAAAACAATCCAGTGACAGCAGCCAGAATGTTTGACTATAGATTTAGATCTTTTTTAAAAGATGTTATCATGTCTCCCGCTCAGCCAATTGGTAAAATCATTGATTATTTTTATAGAGTAGAGTTTCAACAACGTGGATCATGTCACACTCATTGTCTATTTTGGACCGACGGGCCTAAAATAGGAGTCAACACAGACGCTGAAGTCATAGCTTTTGTAGATAAATATGTTACATGCGACCTCCCACCTGACAGTGATCCTCTCCATGAAGTGGTACATAGTGTTCAAATGCATAGCAAAAAACACTCTAAAAGTTGCAGAAAAAATCACACAACTTGCAGGTTTCACTTTCCCCGACCACCAAGCAACAATACATTCATATGTAAACAGGAACCGGATGTTGATAATAAGGAAACCCCATCTGACAAGTCATCTTCAGATTTAAAAAAGGCAGCCAAGCATATCATGACCAAAGTTAAAGAAGCTTTGACCAGTGAAAACAACACATTTAGTAGCATAGATGACTTGTTTAATTCCATTGGTATTGACCAGACTACATTTGAAACAGCCTACAAACTGACCTCTACAAAAACAACTGTCGTCCATAAACGAAACATAAACGACATCTGGGTTAATCAGTATAACACAGACCTGCTACGTTGCTGGAATGCAAACATGGACATCCAGTTTGTCTGTGATGCATATGCATGCATTGTTTATATCATTTCCTACATATCCAAAGCAGAAAGAGAAATGGGTTTGCTATTAAAACATGCACAAAATGAAATCAAACATAATGAAAACCTGGATGCAAAACAAGCGCTTAACAAATTAGGGAATGTGTTTCTGCATAACAGAGAAGTTTCTGCTCAAGAAAGTGTGTATCGGCTAACAAACATGAGATTAAAAGAGGGCTCTAGAAAAGTCACATTTGTTCCAACAGGTGACAACATTGTCAGAATGAGCTTACCTCTTAATGTCATTCAAAACAGTGCTAATGGTAATCAGATCTGGATGACAAACATTACTGATCGATACAAAAGCAGGCCTAAGTCCAGTGAATTTATGGACATGTGCATAGCTACTTTTGCCTCAGAGTACAGAAATGTACCAAACAGTGAGAAATCTAGACCAGAAGTGGTTAGTTTATTAAACAACAATGGTTGTGTAAGGAAGCGGACAAGGACAAATGTAGCTGTTGTTAGATATGCTCGTTTTTCTAAAGAACAAGATCCTGAGAAACACTATCAAAGCCAGCTTCAGTTGTTCCTTCCTTATTACACGGAAAACCAGTTAAAACCATCACAATTTACAACATTTCAAGAGTTTTATGAGACCGGCTCAATCACAAACAGTAGTAAAAACATCCAGTCTGTCAAAGACGTAGTAGAATTCAACAGATCCAAGTTTGAAATCAAAGCAGAAGATTTACAAAACATACAGGAAGATATTGAACACTTTGGATTTCAAGAAGATGTTTGGGCAGAGCTGTGTCCTGAGGCAGAACTAGACCGACTAGAATGTTTGGAAGACAGATCTTTAGATAACAATCCAAATCCTGGTGAACAAGAAGTTATTCCAGATCTAGAGCCAATCACAAAACCAGCTTTATCATTTCACATTCAAAAACTGATAGTCTCACACAAGGAAGCACAATCCTTAATGCGTTCTCTAAATCAGCAGCAGAGCAACGTGTTTTATAAAATCCGGCAGTGGTGCTTAGATAAAGTAAACGGTCACAATCCAAGCCCTTTTTATGTTTTCATTTCAGGTGGAGCGGGAACAGGCAAGTCCCATTTGGTAAAAGCCGTGTCCTATGAAACAACCAGAATACTATCCAGATTATCTAATTATCCTGATGATATTCATGTTTTATTGACTGCCCCCACTGGAGTGGCTGCATTAAATATCAATGCCACAACAATACATAATAGCTTTGCAATTGGCAATAATATTTCATTACCATACCAACCTTTAAGAGAGGAAAAAATAAACACATTAAGAGCAACCCTGAAACATTTACAAATCTTGATAATAGATGAAATCTCAATGGTTGATAACAAGCTTTTAACATATATCCATGGTAGACTGCGTCAGATCAAACAGTGTTCAGACTTTTCTTCATTTGGTAATGTCTCCGTCATAGCTGTTGGTGATTTTTATCAGTTGCCACCTGTCAAAGGGACTCCACTCTACAAGGACCCCATTGGTTCCAATTTGTGGCAAAACAGTTTCAGTCATGTAGAACTCACAGACATAGTACGACAGAAAAACAAAGACTTTGCTGTAACACTTAACCGTTTAAGGAAACACAAAAAAGACCAACCACTTCACCCACAAGACGAAGCACTTCTCAAACGATGTGAAACAGGCATGGGTGAAGACACTGAAATTCTGCATCTTTTTGCAACAAACAGTGATGTTGATAATCATAACTTCAACATGTTGCATAAACAATGTACAGACATTGTACAAATCAAAGCCCAAGATTTCCATAAAAACCCTCAGACTGGCCGTACCACTAGAATACCCTCAACACTTGATTTTGGCAAGAAAACCTATTTAGATAAATTACTAAGTATTGCTCCTAAAGCTCGTGTAATGCTCATTAAAAACATCGATGTTTCTGATGGACTTGTCAATGGTGTGTTTGGTACTGTTTGTCGCATACAATTTCTAAGTAACAATAGCTTCCCACACATCATTTATGTTAACTTTGATAACCCAAGTATAGGCCAACAACTACGACACAAGTTTCCAACTTCAGACACCGAGCTGACTAATGCTACACCAATTAGTCCCGATGAAGACAAACTTGAAAAGGGGGTTAGACGTCAATTTCCACTGCGGCTGGCTTGGTCTTGCACCATACATAAAGTCCAAGGCCTAACACTACAGAAAGCAGTAGTCTCTTTTAAAAGGATTTTTTCTGCTGGACAAGCATATGTAGCTTTAAGTCGTGTTACATCACTAGAACACCTCACTATCCAAGATTTTAAAGCTAAAGCAATCTATGCAAGAAGTGATGTGGAAGAAAACTTGAAATTAATGCCAAACTTTATCGACACACCAGTTTCAATGCCAAACTGCACTTTTAAAGTCTGTCTTCATAATGTGCAAGGTCTCAAGAATCACATACAGGATGTCAAGAGCAACCAAAAATTACTCACAGCCGATATAATTTGTCTGACAGAAACTTGGTTAAAAGAAACACATCCCTCTGAAAGCATTTCACTGCCAGGTTGGACTTTTCACCACAAAACCAGATCTGACTCATACGATGAAACTGGACTATTTTCTACTTTCAGAAGCAAAAATGGTGGTGGTGTTGGTTTCTATCACAAAAACAGCATTATGTGTAAAAGTATGGCTTTCAATTGCAACAACCTGGAAGCTTTGCTTTTTAGCACACAGACTTTAAACCATCATTATATGCTGTTGTACAAACCACCATCATATAACCTTCAGAAATTCAAAGACAATCTACAACCTGTACTGCATTATTTCAATGAATTTCCAGGAACCAAAATAGTCATGGGTGACATGAATGACGATGCACTGGTTTCTAATTCATTTGTCAGCTTCATGAAATTGCAAGGATACACTCAAATAGTAACAAGTCCAACAACCGAAAATAATACTCTAATTGATCATGTTTACATCAAAGACATTGATCCCAAAACCATACATGTAGAAGTTATTCCCACCTATTACAGTTACCATGAATGTATTCAAATATCATTCTTGACAGGAACAGACACAGACATACAGTTACAGGAACTGGGGACAGACAGACAAGGACTGCAGGACAAATAGCCTCAAGGGGAAAGACAGACAATCACAGATAGATGGACGGGTGTACATCAGAGCTGACCATAACAAATTACACATAGAGGTCCGTTTCATTCATACAAAATCAATTTAGCTTCAAAATCATCTAAACTTATTTCGACTCTTATACATATATACCATACCATACCACACCATACCTTACCATTTAATGTATATTTAGCATGTGAAATACACTTTTTATCCATAAAAAAGTGTATGACAGTATCACACTTACTTGTGGTTTTGATAATGGACATTGAAATGTTACTTTGTGTTGTGCCATCACTGTTTCAATGTATAAAAATGTATCCATTTAGATATTCACAAATTCACTTATTCTAGTACTATTTTTATTTTCCTTTGTTAAAGACTTCATTTTACAGCACTCTTCTTTTGTTCAATCTCCACTAGGAACAATCACCCACCAGATGAAGTTCCTGAAACAACACAACCGAAATCTGTGGAATCAGCAACCATCATGTGACCACGCCGCCCACCTGTCGTCCTGTTTGCTTCCCAGCCTGCCTAACTACCAGCCTCTGGATCTGCATCATATCCTGCCTCACTGTCTGCCTCGCAACCTGTTTCCTCATCCCGTCCTGGATCCTCATTCTCTGCTGCTCTTCTGTCCCCACCTGGCCCCAAAGCCCCAGCCCTGCCTCACCAACACCGATCATCTCCAGTAAGAATAGTTCTCCAAACAATTCCAGTTCTGGTTCTCTGGTTCCAGGGTTTCGTGATTCTAACACCAGTTTGCTTTCCCGTTCTAGATCTTGATCCCTCCTGTTCCAGTTTGGAGCACCGTTTTCAGTTTCACATTGTTCTTAATAAATATTATTTGTTATTCACTTGCCATCGTTTCCGTCTGTGATTTTTTCATGTCCTGGGTAAAACATTCCCAACGTGACACTTTGCCTCAGAATGCCCTTCTGCCACTTTGCTATACATTGTGTAACACATCATTTGTACATTTACATATGTAGATAACAATAAAGTGTTTTCTGTACTCTTGAATCAATATAATTTCTGGAATCCTAATTTCAATGCACAGTGTTGTAAAAATATTGTTTGCTCTACAAAGTCTCCCCCACAATTGGCAAAATTTGACATACAATAAACTGCTGTTTTTTAATTCAATTGTTTGAATAATGTACCATCATTTTTAATTTACATATCCTACATCTTTGTACTTACAAAATGAAGTGTTTCACTGAATTTTGGGCAATTTCGTGCTCATAATAAATGTCTACTTGTTTTATTTTGACCAAATGTCTACTCGTTTTATTTTGACCAGAGATAACTATGTGATTTTGACCATGGCCAGATAAAACTGTTACAAGAATGTGCATAGCAAGGGGCCACTGGCACAAATTGCAGGAAATCTTTAGATCAGATATGGATTTTATTCAGTTTTGTTTCATTCAGTTCAATTATCAATCTCCATATATCGTCTTATTGAAAAAAAAAATATATTTAAAAACTATAAAATAACAAAACTTGATTTCTCATGACCCATGATGATTTTCAAAAAACATTGGAGGATTTCCTATGAAAATAATACATTTTTAATACATTTACTAAACATTGTCAGTAATATTGAAATGGTAAATGTTTTGGATTTGTATAGCGCCTTAGTCCCTTAACAACACAATCAGTCTTTCACCCATTCACACACAGTCACACACTACTGGGAATGAGCTACAATGTAGCCACAGCTTCCCTGAAGCACACTGACAGAGGTGAGGCCTGCCGAAAACTGACACCACCGGTCCCTCCCAGCACCAGCAGCCAAGGTGTCTTGCCCAAAGACACAACAACAGCATTCTCTGGTCAGACTTGGAATCAAACCAAAAACCTTCCAATTATTTGAAATCCCGCTCCGTTTCCTGAACTTCTGCTTTCCAATACAGCACGTGACTTACCAGGCCTGCAGAAGTCTGCATTCAGCCATTCACTCACACAGTCACATGCTGGTATGTGTATAGGCTAAGCAAAAGGTTTCATGACAAATCCTGAATGCTACTTTCATTGCGCCGGTTGAAGTGAGCTGACGGGACGCCGGCGGGAGAACATGTTTTTGGGGCGGGACCGCGTGAGGACTGGCGAAGGTGAGGGCGGGGCCGGGTGGGCGACTGGCGCTGGGGGCTTGGAACCCGTTGATAACTGCTTGCAGTTCTAGTTAGGGTTCCAAGCCCAAAGGGCAGGGAACCCTATTGTTTTTCTACGGATTTTTCATTATTTATTATTTATTATTATTCTTCTCCGCTAAAAGTATATGGGCGCAAGAGCCTGAAATTGCCAGGGAAAATCTGACATGGCAGTCTGATAGAAAATCCTGACCGCTACTCAGATTCGAAAATTTGGACCCCGCGTCACCTAGGTGGCGCTATTGCGGAGGTCAACACGTTTCAGCTACTAGCTCCCAAACCGTAGGTCCTACAGTCAAAAACTTTATATGTACATGATCCTTGGATGATTCCCCATCTTTTTTGTATTGGCCACGCCCATTTCCGCCTAACTAGATTTTTTGCTAGATCGCAAAAAATGCAAAGCTTAGTTTTAATCACCTATTCGTCATTTTTCGTCGAATCAACTTCAAACTTCGTACATATGATCTATGGACTAAGATAAGTTGTTGTGATGCAGAAAAACGCAGAGATATTGAAAATTGGGCTAATGACACCATGTCAAAATCAGTGCGCTAGCTAGCACATGTGCTAATTGATGATATCTTCACCATATCTCAAGATAAAGTGATGAGACTCTAGACCCTTATGAAGTATGAGCGGTAAGCCCTACCTTCCCCATTTTGTTTGGATTCACCAAAAGGGGGCGCTAAAGAGTCAAAAAGTTAGTTTGAGCTAAACGGCTTGATGGATTTCCACAGAACTTGGCACATATGTTAATCATTGGACCCTTAAGCTATATTTTGAAAATGATTAAAAAGTGGGCGTGGCTTATAGGCTTTAAAATTTTTTGCCCTTTAACTGATGAAAAATACATATTCTATACAGAAAGTTACAAATTATATCAGTCATAGTGACATCTACAATCACAGAAAAAAGTTTGAAGTTTGTCCAATAGTTGGCGCTGTTGTACCCCAAAAATGTTTTTGGCATTTTTCTCCTCAATATTTTAGTAAACAAGCAAATGGTCTCATCCAGTATGTTCATTGACTCAGTCAAATTAAGATGAGTATTTTAAAAAATGTTTTAAACTTATGCTAATTAGTAGAAATTTGCATAGTAAGTCAAACGTACTTTCGTTAACTCCTCCCGGCCGTCAAACCCAATCACATCACAACTTTGCCTGACAAGAGAGGAGGAGCGGCTGACCAAACGATCTGAAGGGATTTTGGATAATTTTCTTACTTTTTTAAATATGAATTTTTTAAATATTTTTTGGGGAATGAAAAAGTTTTTTTAGCATAACTTCAAAATATTTGGACATTTTTCAAAGCTGTTCATAACACTCAAAACTAAGGTCAATTCAAGTGTATGTCTTGATTTTCACCTTGATTAAACAATAGGGGGCGCTATAAATAGCAATACATTATACTGCTGACCTGGTTAAATGGATCTGCACGAAACTTAGTGGTTGTCATCATTGTAGAGTCTTAAGACTACATTATCAATATGGTAATGATTGATCAATGTGGGCGTGGTTTATGATCATTTAAAATTTCAAATTTGAAAAATTTCCTAAAAATCATTATTTTCATGTAAGAAGCTACGTTTTCCAGATTATGTTAACTGGATAGCCATGAGCTTAGATATTGAAAACCGCAGCTCCACGAAGATGTTTGCGCTTTAAATTTACAAAAATACATTTTTAGGCTAGCAATTGTAGCGCAAATTCTGTTTTCACAATCTTCTTGACATTTGCCATAAAGTTCACTCTTAGATGGTTTATGAAACAAAAAAAAATGTCGTCTTGATTTGAGCTCCCCCTTGTGTTTAATTATAGGACATATTTTTGTCTACAGCAACTAACGCAAATATTATTTTATTGTAGGTACAATTTTACATTTATGACCCCAACAAAAATATAAAAAGAATTCTCACATCACAGAGGCAATCTCGGAATATTTTGAGATTTTTGTACGAAAACATTGATTTTTAATGATTTTTTAACTTTTTGCCAGTTTTTCTGTATAGTTGGACAACAACGTAATTAATTTTTGTTAGAAAGTTTTTTAGGTATACAGTAAATATAAACCAATTACAACATTCAACATGTACCTATGGTGATCTGAGATTTTTCTATAAATTTTAGAAAGTAGCACTATTTTTTTATGAATATTTTAATTTTGACTGTGACCCTTACAGTTATATTTACTGATTTTTCTTCAAAAAAGCTTTGAGTCTACTGATTTAAAAACAACATCATATTATTCCACATGTCAACACTGCCATGTGAGAATATTTTGGTAATTTTATGATGAGTTATGTATTTTTCATGATTTTTTGAAACATTTGGTCAGTAAGTCACAAAATGAAACTCATTGTTTTTGTTGAAAATCAATTAAATCTAAAGACATTATCAAGTATTTATGTTGTTTGTAATATTCTGTTGATGTATAGATTATTGTTTGATAATCTCACTCATTAAATCTTCACGTTCTTTAATAAGGAAACAGTGGAATTCCATTGTAATCACGATTGAGAAGTCAGCCATGCCTCTGAAAGATGTGTATAGGATTTGCAGGTTTAATGACGTATCCTGAGTGTTACTTTCATTGCGCCGGTTGAAGTGAGCTGACGGGACGCCGGCGGGAGAACGTGTTTTTGGGGCGGGAGCGCGTGAGGACTGGCGAAGGTGAGGGCGGGGCCGGGTGGGCGACTGGCGCTGGGGGCTTGGAACCCGTTGATAACTGCTTGCAGTTCTAGTTATTAGGGTTCCAAGCCCAAAGGGCAGGGAACCCTATTGTTTTTCTACGGATTTTTCATTATTATTTATTATTCTTCTCCGCTACGTTTGTATGGGGGCAGGAGCCAGAAATTGCCAGGAAAAATCTGACATGGCAGTCTGATACAAAATCCTGACCGCTACTCAGATTCGAAAATTTGGACCCCGCGTCACCTAGGTGGCGCTATTGCGGAGGTCAACACGTTTCAGCTACTAGCTCCCAAACCGTAGGTCCTACAGTCATAAACTTTATATGTACATGATCCTTGGGTGATTCTCCATCTTTTTTGTATTGGCCACGCCCATTTCCGCCTAACTAGATTTTTTGCTAGATCGCAAAAAACTCAAAACTTACTTTTAATCACCTATTCGTCATTTTTCGTCGAATCAACTTCAAACTTCGTACATATGATCTATGGACTAAGATAAGTTGTGGTGATAAAGAAAAAGGCAGAAATATTGAAAATTGGGCTAATGACACCATGTCAAAATCAGTGTGCTAGCTAGCACATGTGGTAATTGATGATATCTTCACCATTTCTCAAGATAAATTGATGAGACTCTACACCCTTATGAAGTATGAGCGGTAAGCCCTATCTACCCGATTTTGTGTGGATTCACCAATAGGGGGCGCTAAAGAGTCAAAAAGTTTGTTTCAGCTAAACGGCTTGATGGATTTCCACAGAACTTGGCACATATGTTAATCATCGGACCCTTAAGCTATATTTTGAAAATGATTAAAAAGTGGGCGTGGCTTATAGGCTATAAATAGGCTTTAAACGTTTTCGCCCATTTACTCCTGAAAAATACATATTCTATACAGAAAATTACAATTCATATCAGTCATAATGACATCTACAATCACAGAAAATTTTTTGAATTTTGTCCAATAGGTGGCGCTGTGGTACCCCAAAAATATTTTTGGCATGTTTCTCCCCATTACTTTCGTAAAAAAACAAATGATCTCATCCAGTATGTTCATTGAGTCAGTCAAATTTAGATGAGTATTTTAAAAAATGTTTTAAACTTATGCAAATTAGTAGAAATTTGCATAGTAAGTCCAACGTACTTTCGTTAACTCCTCCCGGCCGTCAAACTCAATCACATCACATCTTTCCCTGACAAGAGAGGAGGAGCGGCTGACCAAAAGATGTGAAGGGATTTTGGATAATTTGCTTATTTTTTTTAATATGATTTTTTTTTAAAAATTTTGGAGAATGAAAAAGTTTTTTTAGAGTAACTTCAAAAGATTTTGACATTTTTCAAAGCTGTTCATAACAGTCATACCTAAGGTCAATTCAAGTGTATGTCCTGGTTTTCAACTTGATTAAACAATAGGGGGTGCTATAACTGGGAAGAAATTATACTGCTGAACTGGCTAAATGGATCTGCACGAAACTTAGTGGTTGTCATCACTATAGAGTCTTAAGATTACATTATCAATATGGTAATGATTTATCAAAGTGGGCGTGGCTTATGATCATTTAAAATTTCAAATTTGAAAAATTTCCTAAAAATCATTATTTGCATGTAAGAGGCTAAGATTTCCAGATTGTGTTAGCTGGATAGGCTAGAGCTTATGTCACGAAAGCCGCAGCTCCATGTTGAGGTTTACGCTTTATATTTATGAAAATACATTTTTAGGCTAGCAATTGTAGCGCAAATTCTGTTCTCACAACCTTCTTGTAATTTGCTACAAAGTTCACTCTTAGGTGGTTTATGAAATAAAAAAAATGTCGTCTTGATATGAGCTCCCCCTTGTGTTTAATTTTAGGACATATTTTTGTCTACAGACACTAATGCAAATATTATTTTATTGTAAGTACAGTTTTACATTTATGACCCCAACAAAAATATAAGAAGAATTCTCACGTCACAGAGGCAACCTGGGAATATTTTGAGATTTCTGTACAAAAGCATAGATTTTTAATTAATTTTTAACTTTTTACCAGTTTTTCTGTATAGTTGGACAACAACGTAATTAATTTTTGTTAGAAAACTTTTTAGGTATACAGTAAATATAAGCCATTTACAACATTCCACACGTACCTATGGTGATCTGAGATTTTTCTCCTAATTATAGAAAGTAGCACTATTTTTTTATGAATATTTAAATTTTTGTTGTGACCTTTATAGTTATATTTCCTAATTTTTCTTCAAAAAAGCTTTGAGTCAACTGATTTAAAAACAACATCATATTATTCCGCATGTTAACACTGCCATGTGAGAATATTTTGGTAATTTTATGATGATTTATGTATTTTTCATGATTTTTTAAAACAATTGATCAGTAAGTCACAAAATGAAACTCATTGTTTTTGTTGAAAATCTATTAAATCTAAAGACATTATCAAGTCTTTATGTTATTTGTAATATTCTGTTGATGTATAGATGATTGTTTGATAATCTCACTCATTAAATCTTCACGTTCTTTAATAAGGAAACAGTGGAATTCCATTGTAATCACGATTGAGAAGTCAGCCATGCCTCTGAAAGATATGTGTATAGGCTTTGCAGGTTTAATGACGTATCCTGAGTGTTACTTTCATTGCGCCGGTTGAAGTGAGCTGACGGGACGCCGGCGGGAGAACGTGTTTTTGGGGCGGGACCGCGTGAGGACTGGCGAAGTTGAGGGCGGGGCGGGTGGGCGACTGGCGCTGGGGGCTTGGAACCCGTTGATAACTGCTTGCAGTTCTAGTTTATTATTATTCTTCTCCGGTAAAACTATATGGGCGCAAGAGCCTGAAATTGCCAGGGAAAATCTGACATGGCAGTCTGATAGAAAATCCTGACCGCTACTCAGATTCGAAAATTTGGACCCCGCGTCACCTAGGTGGCGCTATTGCGGAGGTCAACACGTTTCAGGTACTAGCTCCCAAACCGTAGGTCCTACAGTCAAAAACTTTATATGTACATGATCCTTGGATGGTTCCCCATCTTTTTTGTATTGGCCACGCCCATTTCCGCCTAACTAGATTTTTTGCTAGATCGCAAAAAATGCAAAACTTACTTTTAATCACCTATTCGTCATTTTTCGTCGAATCAACTTCAAACTTCATACATATGATCTATGGACTAAGATAAGTTGTTGTGATGCAGAAAAACGCAGAAATATTGAAAATTGGGCTAATGACACCATGTCAAAATCAGTGCGCTAGCTAGCACATGTGCTAATTGATGATATCTTCACCATATCTCAAGATAAAGTGATGAGACTCTAGACCCTTATGAAGTATGAGCGGTAAGCTCTATCTTCCCCATTTTGTTTGGATTCACCAAAAGGGGGCGCTAAAGAGTCAAAAAGTTAGTTTGAGCTAAACGGCTTGATGGATTTCCACAGAACTTGGCACATATGTTAATCATTGGACCCTTAAGCTATATTTTGAAAATGATTAAAAAGTGGGCGTGGCTTATAGACTTTAAAAATTTTTGCCCTTTAACTGATGAAAAATACATATTCTATACAGAAAGTTACAAATCATATCAGTCATAGTGACATCTACAATCACAGAAAAAAGTTTGAATTTTGTCCAATAGTTGGCGCTGTTGTACCCCAAAAACGTTTTTGGCATGTTTCTCCTGAATATTTTAGTAAACAAGCAAATGGTCTCATCCAGTATGTTCATTGATTCAGTCAAATTAAGATGAGTATTTTAAAAAATGTTTTAAACTTATGCTAATTAGTAGAAATTTGCATAGTAAGTCAAACGTACTTTCGTTAACTCCTCCCGGCCGTCAAACCCAATCACATCACAACTTTGCCTGACAAGAGAGGAGGAGCGGCTGACCAAACGATCTGAAGGGATTTTGGATAATTTGCTTACTTTTTTAAATATGAATTTTTGAAATATTTTTTGGGGAATGAAAAAGTTTTTTTAGCATAACTTCAAAATATTTGGACATTTTTCAAAACTGTTCATAACAGTCAAACCTAAGGTCAATTCAAGTGTATGTCTTGATTTTCACCTTGATTAAACAATAGGGGGCGCTATAAATAGCAAAACATTATACTGCTGACCTGGTTAAATGGATCTGCACGAAACTTAGTGGTTGTCATCATTGTAGAGTCTTAAGACTACATTATAAATATGGTAATGATTGATCAATGTGGGCGTGGTTTATGATCATTTAAAATTTCAAATTTGAAAAATTTCCTAAAAATCATTATTTTCATGTAAGAAGCTACGTTTTCCAGATTATGTTAACTGGATAGCCATGAGCTTAGATATTGAAAACCGCAGCTCCACGAAGATGTTTGCGCTATAAATTTACAAAAATACATTTTTAGGCTAGCAATTGTAGCGCAAATTCTGTTTTCACAATCTTCTTGACATTTGCCATAAAGTTCACTCTTAGGTGGCTTATGAAAGAAAAAAAATGTCGTCTTGATTTGAGCTCCCCCTTGTGTTTAATTATAGGACATATTTTTGTCTACAGCAACTAACGCAAATATTATTTTATTGTAGGTACAATTTTACATTTATGACCCCAACAAAAATATAAAAAGAATTCTCACATCACAGAGGCAATCTCGGAATATTTTGAGATTTTTGTACGAAAGCATTGATTTTTAATGAATTTTTTACTTTTTGCCAGTTTTTTGTATAGTTGGACAAAAAGTAACTAATTTTTGTAAGAAAGTTTTTTTTAGGTACAAAGTAAATATAACACATTTATAACATTCCACATGTGCCTATGGTGATCTGAGATTTTTCTATAAATTTTAGAAAGTAGCACTATTTTTTTATGAATATTTTAATTTTGACTGTGACCCTTACAGTTATATTTACTGATTTTTCTTCAAAAAAGCTTTGAGTCTACTGATTTAAAAACAACATCATATTATTCCACATGTTAACACTGCCATGTGAGAATATTTTGGTAATTTTATGATGAGTTATGTATTTTTCATGATTTTTTGAAACATTTGGTCAGTAAGTAACAAAATGAAACTCATTGTTTTTGTTGAAAATCAATTAAATCTAAAGACATTATCAAGTATTTATGTTGTTTGTAATATTCTGTTGATGTATAGATTATTGTTTGATAATCTCACTCATTAAATCTTCACGTTCTTTAATAAGGAAACAGTGGAATTCCATTGTAATCACGATTGAGAAGTCAGCCATGCCTCTGAAAGATGTGTATAGGCTTTGCAGGTTTAATGACGTATCCTGAGTGTTACTTTCATTGCGCCGGTTGAAGTGAGCTGACGGGACGCCGGCGGGAGAACGTGTTTTTGGGGCGGGACCGCGTGAGGACCGGCGAAGTTGAGGGCGGGGAGGGTGGGCGACTGGCGCTGGGGGCTTGGAACCCGTTGATAACTGCTTGCAGTTCTAGTTAGGGTTCCAAGCCCAAAGGGCAGGGAACCCTATTGTTTTTCTACGGATTTTTCATTATTATTTATTATTCTTCTCCGCTACGTTTGTATGGGGGCAGGAGCCAGAAATTGCCAGGAAAAATCTGACATGGCAGTCTG
This sequence comes from Nothobranchius furzeri, assembly GCF_043380555.1. Taxonomy (NCBI): domain Eukaryota; kingdom Metazoa; phylum Chordata; class Actinopteri; order Cyprinodontiformes; family Nothobranchiidae; genus Nothobranchius; species Nothobranchius furzeri. The sequence goes on along the minus strand of NC_091743.1, from coordinate 1,239,540 downwards.
ATACAAAATCCTGACCGCTACTCAGATTCGAAAATTTGGACCCCGCGTCACCTAGGTGGCGCTATTGCGGAGGTCAACACGTTTCAGCTACTAGCTCCCAAACCGTAGGTCCTACAGTCATAAACTTTATATGTACATGATCCTTGGGTGATTCTCCATCTTTTTTGTATTGGCCACGCCCATTTCCGCCTAACTAGATTTTTTGCTAGATCGCAAAAAACTCAAAACTTACTTTTAATCACCTATTCGTCATTTTTCGTCGAATCAACTTCAAACTTCGTACATATGATCTATAGACTAAGATAAGTTGTGGTGATGAAGAAAAAGGCAGAAATATTGAAAATTGGGCTAATGACACCATGTCAAAATCAGTGTGCTAGCTAGCACATGTGGTAATTGATGATATCTTCACCATTTCTCAAGATAAATTGATGAGACTCTACACCCTTATGAAGTATGAGCGGTAAGCCCTATCTACCCGATTTTGTGTGGATTCACCAATAGGGGGCGCTAAAGAGTCAAAAAGTTTGTTTCAGCTAAACGGCTTGATGGATTTCCACAGAACTTGGCACATATGTTAATCATCGGACCCTTAAGCTATATTTTGAAAATGATTAAAAAGTGGGCGTGGCTTATAGGCTATAAATAGGCTTTAAACGTTTTCGCCCATTTACTCCTGAAAAATACATATTCTATACAGAAAATTACAATTCATATCAGTCATAATGACATCTACAATCACAGAAAATTTTTTGAATTTTGTCCAATAGGTGGCGCTGTGGTACCCCAAAAATATTTTTGGCATGTTTCTCCCCATTACTTTCGTAAAAAAACAAATGATCTCATCCAGTATGTTCATTGAGTCAGTCAAATTTAGATGAGTATTTTAAAAAATGTTTTAAACTTATGCAAATTAGTAGAAATTTGCATAGTAAGTCCAACGTACTTTCGTTAACTCCTCCCGGCCGTCAAACTCAATCACATCACATCTTTCCCTGACAAGAGAGGAGGAGCGGCTGACCAAAAGATGTGAAGGGATTTTGGATAATTTGCTTATTTTTTTTAATATGATTTTTTTTTTTAATTTTGGAGAATGAAAAAGTTTTTTTAGAGTAACTTCAAAAGATTTTGACATTTTTCAAAGCTGTTCATAACAGTCATACCTAAGGTCAATTCAAGTGTATGTCCTGGTTTTCAACTTGATTAAACAATAGGGGGCGCTATAACTGGGAAGAAATTATACTGCTGAACTGGCTAAATGGATCTGCACGAAACTTAGTGGTTGTCATCACTATAGAGTCTTAAGATTACATTATCAATATGGTAATGATTTATCAAAGTGGGCGTGGCTTATGATCATTTAAAATTTCAAATTTGAAAAATTTCCTAAAAATCATTATTTGCATGTAAGAGGCTAAGATTTCCAGATTGTGTTAGCTGGATAGGCTAGAGCTTATGTCACGAAAGCCGCAGCTCCATGTTGAGGTTTACGCTTTATATTTATGAAAATACATTTTTAGGCTAGCAATTGTAGCGCAAATTCTGTTCTCACAACCTTCTTGTAATTTGCTACAAAGTTCACTCTTAGGTGGTTTATGAAACAAAAAAAATGTCGTCTTGATATGAGCTCCCCCTTGTGTTTAATTTTAGGACATATTTTTGTCTACAGACACTAATGCAAATATTATTTTATTGTAAGTACAGTTTTACATTTATGACCCCAACAAAAATATAAGAAGAATTCTCACGTCACAGAGGCAACCTGGGAATATTTTGAGATTTCTGTACAAAAGCATAGATTTTTAATTAATTTTTAACTTTTTACCAGTTTTTCTGTATAGTTGGACAACAACGTAATTAATTTTTGTTAGAAAACTTTTTAGGTATACAGTAAATATAAGCCATTTACAACATTCCACACGTACCTATGGTGATCTGAGATTTTTCTCCTAATTATAGAAAGTAGCACTATTTTTTTATGAATATTTAAATTTTTGTTGTGACCTTTATAGTTATATTTCCTAATTTTTCTTCAAAAAAGCTTTGATTCAACTGATTTAAAAACAACATCATATTATTCCGCATGTTAACACTGCCATGTGAGAATATTTTGGTAATTTTATGATGATTTATGTATTTTTCATGATTTTTTAAAACAATTGATCAGTAAGTCACAAAATGAAACTCATTGTTTTTGTTGAAAATCTATTAAATCTAAAGACATTATCAAGTCTTTATGTTATTTGTAATATTCTGTTGATGTATAGATGATTGTTTGACAATCTCACTCATTAAATCTTCACGTTCTTTAATAAGGAAACAGTGGAATTCCATTGTAATCATGATTGAGAAGTCAGCCATGCCTCTGAAAGATATGTGTATAGGCTTTGCAGGTTTAATGACGTATCCTGAGTGTTACTTTCATTGCGCCGGTTGAAGTGAGCTGACGGGACGCCGGCGGGAGAACGTGTTTTTGGGGCGGGACCGCGTGAGGACTGGCGAAGTTGAGGGCGGGGCGGGTGGGCGACTGGCGCTGGGGGCTTGGAACCCGTTGATAACTGCTTGCAGTTCTAGTTAGGGTTCCAAGCCCAAAGGGCAGGGAACCCTATTGTTTTTCTACGGATTTTTCATTATTTATTATTTATTATTTATTATTATTATTCTTCTCCGCTGTGTCTGTATGGGCGCAAGAGCCTGAAATTGCCAGGGAAAATCTGACATGGCAGTCTGATAGAAAATCCTGACCGCTACTCAGATTCGAAAATTTGGACCCCGCGTCACCTAGGTGGCGCTATTGCGGAGGTCAACACGTTTTAGCTACTAGCTCCCAAACCGTAGGTCCTATAGTCAAAAACTTTATATGTCCATGATCCTTGGATGATTCTCCATCTTTTTTGTATTGGCCACGCCCATTTCCGCCTAACTAGATTTTTTGCTAGATCGCAAAAAACGCAAAACTTACTTTTAATCACCTATTCATCATTTTTTGTCGAATCAACTTCAAACTTCGTACATGTGATCTATGGACTAAGCTAAGTTGTTGTGATGAAGAAAAATGCAGAAATATTGAAAATTGGGCTAATGACACCATGTCAAAATCAGCGCGCTAGCTAGCACATGTGGTAATTGATGATATCTTCACCATTTCTCAAGATAAACTGATGAGACTCTAGACCCTTATGAAGTATGAGCGGTAAGCCCTATCTACCCCATTTTGTTTGGATTCACCAATAGGGGGCGCTAAAGAGTCAAAAAGTTTGTTTGAGCTAAACGGCTTGATGGATTTCCCCAGAACTTGGCACATATGTTAGTCATCGGACCCTTAAGCTACATTTTGAAAATGATTAAAAAGTGGGCGTGGCTTATAGGCTTTAAAATTTTTCGCCCTTTTACTCATGAAAAATATATATTCTAAACAGAAAATTACAATTCTTATCAGTCATAGTGACATCTACAATCACAGAAAATTTTTTGAATTTGGTCCAATAGGTGGCGCTGTGGTACCCCAAAAATATTTTTGGCATGTTTCTCCCCATTTCTTACGTAAAAAAACAAATAATCTCATCCAGTGTGTTCATTGAGTCAGTCAAATTTAGATGAGTATTTTAAAAAATGTTTTAAACTTATGCAAATTAGCAGAAATGTGCATAGTAAGTCCAACGTACTTTCGTTAACTCCTCCCAGCCGTCAAACTCAATCACATCACAACTTTCCCTGACAAGAGAGGAGGAGCGGCTGACCAAAAGATGTGAAGGGATTTTGGATAATTTGCTTATTTTTTTATTATGATTTTTTTAAATCATTTTTTGGGAATGAAAAAGTTTTTTTAGCGTAACTTCAAAAGATTTTGACATTTTTCAAAGGTGTTCATAACAGTCAAACCTAAGGTCAATTCAAGTGTATGTCTTGATTTTCACCTTGATTAAACAATAGGGGGCGCTATAAATAGCAATACATTATACTGCTGACCTGGTTAAATGGATCTGCACGAAACTTAGTGGTTGTCATCATTGTAGAGTCTTAAGACTACATTATCAATATGGTAATGATTGATCAATGTGGGCGTGGTTTATGATCATTTAAAATTTCAAATTTGAAAAATTTCCTAAAAATCATTATTTTCATGTAAGAAGCTACGTTTTCCAGATTATGTTAACTGGATAGCCATGAGCTTAGATATTGAAAACCGCAGCTCCACGAAGATGTTTGCGCTTTAAATTTACAAAAATACATTTTTAGGCTAGCAATTGTAGCGCAAATTCTGTTTTCACAATCTTCTTGACATTTGCCATAAAGTTCACTCTTAGGTGGTTTATGAAACAAAAAAAAATGTCGTCTTGATTTGAGCTCCCCCTTGTGTTTAATTATAGGACATATTTTTGTCTACAGCAACTAACGCAAATATTATTTTATTGTAGGTACAATTTTACATTTATGACCCCAACAAAAATATAAAAAGAATTCTCACATCACAGAGGCAATCTCGGAATATTTTGAGATTTTTGTACGAAAGCATTGATTTTTAATGATTTTTTAACTTTTTGCCAGTTTTTCTGTATAGTTGGACAACAACGTAATTAATTTTTGTTAGAAAGTTTTTTAGGTATACAGTAAATATAAACCAATTACAACATTCAACATGTACCTATGGTGATCTGAGATTTTTCTATAAATTTTAGAAAGTAGCACTATTTTTTTATGAATATTTTAATTTTGACTGTGACCCTTACAGTTATATTTACTGATTTTTCTTCAAAAAAGCTTTGAGTCTACTGATTTAAAAACAACATCATATTATTCCACATGTCAACACTGCCATGTGAGAATATTTTGGTAATTTTATGATGAGTTATGTATTTTTTATGATTTTTTGAAACATTTGGTCAGTAAGTCACAAAATGAAACTCATTGTTTTTGTTGAAAATCAATTAAATCTAAAGACATTATCAAGTATTTATGTTGTTTGTAATATTCTGTTGATGTATAGATTATTGTTTGATAATCTCACTCATTAAATCTTCACGTTCTTTAATAAGGAAACAGTGGAATTCCATTGTAATCACGATTGAGAAGTCAGCCATGCCTCTGAAAGATGTGTATAGGCTTTGCAGGTTTAATGACGTATCCTGAGTGTTACTTTCATTGCGCCGGTTGAAGTGAGCTGACGGGACGCCGGCGGGAGAACGTGTTTTTGGGGCGGGACCGCGTGAGGACCGGCGAAGGTGAGGGCGGGGCCGGGTGGGCGACTGGCGCTGGGGGCTTGGAACCCGTTGATAACTGCTTGCAGTTCTAGTTTATTATTATTCTTCTCCGCTTGAAATGTATGGGGGCAGGAGCCTGAAATTGCCAGGAAAAATCTGACATGGCAGTCTGATAGAAAAACCTCACCGCTACTCAGATTCAAAAATTTGGACCCCGCGTTACCTAGGTGGCGCTATTGCGGAGGTCAACACGTTTCATGTACTAGCTCCCAAACCATAGGTCCTACAGTCAAAAACTTTATATGTACTTAATCCTTGGATGATTCTGCATCTTTTTTGTATTGGCCACGCCCATTTCCGCCTAACTAGATTTTTTGCTAGATTGCAAAAAACATGAAAGTTAGTTTTAATCACCTATTCGTCATTTTTCGTCGAATCAACTTCAAACTTCGTACATATGATCTCTGGACTAAGATAAGTTTTTGTGATGAAGAAAAACGCAGAAATATTGAAAATTGGGCTAATGACACCATGTCAAAATCAGTGCGCTAACTAGCACATGTGATAATTGATGATATCTTCACCATTTTTCAAGATAAGGTGATGAGACTCTAGACCCTTATGAAGTATGAGCGGTAAGCCCTATCTACCCCATTTTGTTTGGATTCACCAATAGGGGGCGCTAAAGAGTCAAACTGTTTGTTTCAGCTAAACGGCTTGATGGATTTCCACAGAACTTGGTACATATGTTAATCATTGGACCCTTAAGCTACATTTTGAAAATGAATAAAAAGTGGGCGTGGCTTATAGGCTTTAAAAATTTTCGCCCTTTTACTCATGAAAAATACATATTCTATACAGAAAATTACAATTCATATCAGTCATAGTGACATCTACAATCACAGAAATTTTTTTGAATTTTGTCCAATAGGTGGCGCTGTGGTACCCCAAAAATCTTTTTGGCATGTTTCTCACCATTTCTTTCGTAAAAAAAACAAATGGTCTCATCCAGTATGTTCATTGAGTCAGTCAAATTTAGATGAGTATTTTAAAAAATGTTTTAAACTTATGCAAATTAGTAGAAATTTGCATAGTATGTCCAACATACTTTCGTTAACTCCTCCCGGCCGTCAAACTCAATCACATCACAACTTTCCCTGACAAGAGAGGAGGAGCGGCTGACCAAAAGATGTGAAGGGATTTTGGATAATTTGCTTATTTTTTTTAATATGATTTTTTTAAATAATTTTTGGGGAATGAAAAAGTTTTTTTAGTGTAACTTCAAAAGATTTTGACATTTTTCAAAGCTGTTCACAACAGTCATACCTAAGATCAATTCAAGTGTATGTCCTGGTTTTCAACTTGATTAAACAATAGGGGGCACTTTAACTGGGAAGAAATTATACTGCTGAACCGGCAAAATGGATCTGCACGAAACTTGGTGGTTGTCATCACTATAGAGTCTTAAGACTACATTATCAATATGGTAATGATTGATCAAAGTGGGCGTGGTTTATGATCATTTAAAATTTCAAATTTGAAAAATTTCCTAGAAATCATTATTTGCATGTAGGAGGCTAAGATTTACAGATTGTGTTAACCGGATAGGCTAGAGCTTATGTCACGAAAGCCGCAGCTCCACGAAGAGGTTTGCGCTTTATATTAATGAAAATACATTTTTAGGCTAGCAATTGTAGCGCAAATTCTGTTCTCCCAATCTTCTTGTAATTTGCCACAAAGTTCACTCTTAGGGAGTTTATGAAACAAAAAAAATGTCGTCTTGATTTGAGCTCCCCCTTGTGTTTAATTATTGGACATATTTTTGTCTACAGCCACTAATGCAAATATTATTTTATTGTAAGTACAGTTTTACATTTATGACCCCAACAAAAATATAAGAAGAATTCGCACATCACAGAGGCAACCTGGGAATATTTTGAGATTTCTGTACAAAAGCATAGATTTTTAATGAATTTTTAACTTTTTACCAGTTTTTCTGTACAGTTGGACAACAACGTAATTAATTTTTGTTAGAAAGCTTTTAGGTATACAGTAAATATAAGCCATTTACAACATTCCACATGTACCTATGGTGATCTGAGATTTTTCTCCTAATTTTAGAAAGTAGCACTATTTTTTTATGAATATTTTAATTTTTGTTGTGACCTTTATAGTTATATTTCCCAATTTTTCTTCAAAAAAGCTTTGAGTCTACTGATTTCAAAACAACATCATATTATTCCGCATGTTAACACTGCCATGTGAGAATATTTTGGTAATTTTATGATGATTTATGTATTTTTCATGATTTTTTAAAACATTTGGTCAGTAAGTTACAAAATGAAACTCATAGTCTTTGTTGAAAATATTTTAAATCTAAAGACATTATCAAGGATTTATGTTATTTGTAATATTCTGTTCATGTATAGATTATTGTTTGATAATCTCACTCGTTAAATCTTCACGTTCTTTAATAAGGAAACAGTGGAATTCCATTGTAACCACGATTGAGAAGTCAGCCATGCCTCTGAAAGATATGTGTATAGGCTTTGCAGGTTTAACGAGGTATCTTGAGTGTTACTTTCATTGCGCCGGTTGAAGTGAGCTGACGGGACGCCGGCGGGAGAACGTGTTTTTGGGGCGGGACCGCGTGAGGACTGGCGAAGTAGAGCGCGGGGCCGGGTGGGCGACTGGCGCTGGTGGCTTGGAACCCGTTGATAACTGCTTGCAGTTCTAGTTTAGAATTGCCTCTGTGTCACAATCTGCTCCTGCCTCCCTGACTGTGACTCTCCCTTGCCTCCTGATTAGTCTTTATTGTTCTCACCTGCCCCTTGTTAATCCGCCCATGTGTTCCTGATTGTTTCCCTGAGTATTTATACCTCCCGTCTTGTTTGAGTCTTTGTCGGATCATTGTTGTTTGTTGTCAGCGTTGTTTTGTTCTGTCGTTCCCGCTCTGCCATTAAAACCATTTTCACGTTATCCGAGCCTGCATTTTTGCCTTCTGGCCAGCTCCTCCACACATGGTCCGCCGTCATCCACACCCGCAACGTGACACTCTGAAATTGTAATTTAAACTGACATAAAAAAAACTGTAGACTACCAAAATGCCAACTTTTACAGAACAAATCATGTAAAAAATAATCAGTGCAGCCGTCTGCAATAAATAAACAGGATAGTTAGTGGTGACTGGGGAGTTTTCGTCTGCTTGTAGAGTTGCTTTATTTATTATTATGTGAACATGATCAACATGTGTTTGTTGTTGTTCAGGCAGGCTGCAGCGAGCATTTAACAAATCCTAGTTTGAATCAGTAAAAAACGATTCAAGGAATTTTTTTGAACCATTTGAATATTCGTTTAAATATTTCAGCCCTATTAGCTCTGTTAGCAACTAGCTGACCGAATTTAACCGTTAAAATCCCAGTTAACTGGTTCAAAACACTGAAAACATGCATCAAGAGAGCGTACATACCTTTATCTTTCTCCTCTTTTGTTCTTTCCTTTTATTCCTGAATCGGGCACCTGGTGGTTTTAGCCTTTTTATGTTCATCTCTTCTGTTTGGCTCTTGACTCAATAAAGCCGGGCGTACACTGTGCGACTTTTTCACTTTTTGAGCCGGTTTTCCACTCGTGCGAGAATCCACGAGATCGGGGCGAGTTTAGCGCCGAGCGGTCGTGTAGTGTACAGGGGGTTACGAGAGGCGATTAACACCACGTGACCAGCCGCCGATCAGCAGTCGTGAGGTCGCACGGACTTCTGGCGTGTTTAATATTTCGCTCGTCCCTCGTGAGGGTATCGCACTGTTGAAGCGGCGCTGCGAGCAGCTGTGACCCAAAAAGCACCAGAACCGCTCACGGCGCATGCGCAATCCTGCATTAACACCGGTCGCTATTTCCCTAATAACACACGCTGTTCGTTTTTGTTTCTACACGTTTTTTTTTTACTCACAAAGATTGTCAAGAAAGCGTGTTTGTCGTGTTCATGTCAAACTAAACTGATCACTAAACACAGATTTACTTTCTTTATTTCGTTTTCCTCATCCAACCCCCATAAATCCCTGTGTGTCCTCCTGCAGCACTCCCGAAGGACAACAGGCAAAACAAGACAAAAAAGTCTGACGTGTTGAGTAAAAACTGCTATTTTTAGCATATTTTTAGGGCCGACGTGTTGCTACCAGACGTACAGTGTGAGCAGTCAGGTCGCATCCGAGAACTGGGTCGTACAGTGTGAGCACATGACTCGTGAGATCTGCTCTGCGAGGAAGTCGTACAGTTTGAGCTGAAGCTGAGTGTTACGAGTGAAAAAGTCGCACAGTGTACGCCCGGCTTAAGTTTCCTTTAG
>NC_091743.1:1175000-1225000 GCF_043380555.1 Nothobranchius furzeri | reverse complement strand
GTAGAGTGTAAACCAGAGGTTACCGAGTCTTCTTGAGGGATCCAGTGAACAGATACCTGAGGCAGGCAAACAACAAACACGATCAAAGTCCTAGAGATAACTTCAGCAGAGATGTAAAAACCTAGAGACTGAAGGCGTAGGGCTGGAACTACCAAACAGTAGCTATCATCCGGCGTCGAGCTGTGCTCTCCTTCCTCCTCTTAAACCAGACCTGTTGATTACAGATCCAGCACAGCACTGGAAAGCTGGTTTGTTAAGGAAGAACACTCACCCTGGCTCATGACACTCATCCAGTACAATTTGTCTCTGAACATGGTGCTGGAACGTGTCGGCAGTGGACCAACATCCCAGTGGCTGGATAATGAGTCCTGCTGTTGCAGTACCATCTCTGAACACCAGGGTTCGCCAGAGTGTCCGTGTTCCATGTTGCTTCAGTAAGGAGAACTAAAATTATGTGTTGCTACATTTCTTTATTTCTTTATTTATTTTTTTTTGTTGACATTTATAAATAAGAATAATAAATAAAATGTTTATTCTCTTTCTCTGCCTCTGGTTGAACCTCTGACCAGCAGGTCTGGGGTTATTAGAGGTCAGACCCGCGGTGCACACCGGTGTTGTAGCAATGTACCGTAAATCCTCTAATACAGGCCCGGGCCTGTATTTGACTCAAGCTCATCAAGCTCCAGGCCTTTATTGGAAGGAGGGCCAGTATTAGAGGCAGGCCTCTATTTCTATTTGAGCAAAATGAACTAATGGTTCGCTGGAGTTTTTGACAATTAAAATTGCGCCCACATTTTCAAAGTTAAACACATTTATTTTAACAACGGTAGTTTCTGCTTCAGCCCTCTCCCCCCTCCCCCTGCTTCAGCCATCTCCCCCCTCCCCCTGCTTCAGCCCTCTCCCCCCTCCCCCTGCACAGCGGCCGCAAACTCACTGATGCGCCTGCAGCCTCTCGGAGTTCCTGCTGCTCTAAACATTAAAATAATTATTTTATTTTCTGTTCCTCACTTCTGATGACCTTCAGTGGTGTCTGTTTGTTGCAACCAGCAGGTACAAAAACTAACTTGTTTTTATTTGACTATTTTTCTGTCCTGCCTGTTTATTATCTTCCTGCATCTCCTCTCAGTCCTAAAGAGAAACTGCTACCTGGGTTCATATATATTCACCTCATGAGTTACCTTTGAACTGCAGTTCTAAAAGATCTACCGACCGCAAGAACAGCGGAGTGCTCGCCGGCTGCATCAGTGAGGTGCGTCACCGAGGACAAAACAGGTGATGCGCCCCGCTCCACAGCAGCGAAACGCATCAGGCACAAATAAAAGAATAAAAGACAGAAAACATAAAAGGAAATGAGCCGAAATAACAAGTCACTATAGAGCGGTGAAGTCGACTAGTGACTAGTTCATACAACCCCTGCTACTGCTCCCCAGAGTGTTCTGCAGCATAATCAGCACGTTCTCTTTGAACTTGATATCAAATTTTCGCCTCCTCTTCGTCTCCGCACGGTTAAAGTTACCCTCGCGGTCTATCACTGGCAAATCAAAAGTGAGACGATGACACAACCGCCCCCCGTACTTGCTTGTTACCACATTCCACCCGGCCACAATAAGAGACCGGCCATTATTCACCTCCGCCGACTCCGACACCGGCCAAAATGTGATACCCGGCAGTCAATTAAATGCAGGCTAATATTAGAGGATTTACGGTAACTCTGACAGGGACCTCTAGTAGCCAAACATTGTAATAGCATCTGAGCATGACATTCCCCTTTCCTTGAGATGAACACACACATTTCTTTATTACAATGCAACCCTGGAAACGTGTTGTTGTTTTTTTAAAGAACATAGTACTACAAATCACACAACAGCATACATAACTTAATTATAAATACAGTGTTTTTACTTTCAAACCCACCCTCTATAAATCCAGTCTGGCAGATTTTTATTTCCCTCGTGGATCTCCCCAGCTCTGGTTTGTCTGGAGTACGAGTTGTTTGACAGCCAGCAGAACGTGCATTTGTAGGTGTTCCAGAGTGAACCTCACTTGGTACACTGCTTGCCTCTTGGTATCTTCATCAGACTCCGACGATTGCGTCCCAGGATCTGAGCATCTTCTGTTTGCACCGCAAATGATCTTGGGGCCAGTTCCTGTCACACAACTCCCTTAGTTTTCCATCCGTCATCACATTCAATCCGGACCAAGTCTTCACGGTTGAGACAAGCAGTGATTTGGCTGTCACATCATAGAATGCCTTTTGTTTTTCTTCCTGCTTGATCCTCTTGTTCCTGAGTTCTTCATGCTTCATGTCCTCAGACCTACTGGAGTAACTAGGAAGTGTAGTACGCAGTTTTCTGTTCATTAACAGTTCTCCTGGTGATAATCCATTCTGCAATGGAGAGGCACAATAACTGAGCAATGCCAAATATGGATCTGAGCTGCTGTCTGCTGCTTTACTGAGCAGTTGCTTCAGGATGTGTACACCTTTCTCCGCTTGACCATCAGATTGTGGGTAATGTGGACGGGATGTAACATAACAGAACTCATATTGCTGTGCAAACTGTTTCCACTCTCTGCTACTGAAACATGGTCCATTGTCACTCACCACAATGTGTGGGATGCCATGCCTTGCAAATAAAGATTTAGTGTGTGTGATTACACAACCAGATGATGTGTTTGTAAGTAGTGCCATTTATGAACGTTAGAATAGCAATCCATAATCACAAGATAACCTTTGCGTTCATGATGGAATAAGTCCATTCCCACTTTGTGCCAAGGGGATGTAGGCAGCTCTGGTGTCACCATTCGTTCCTTGGCTTGCTCACTCCTGTGTTTTTGGCACGTTCCACATCTACTAGCAGACATTTCAATGTCTTTGTTTAACCCTGGCCTATACACTGTCTCTCTCGCCCTTCATTTACACTTTTCCATTCCCAGGTGTCCTTTGTGTATCCTGGCACACAAATCTGGTCTCAGACTCTCTGGGATGACTATTCTGTGACCTTTCAGCAGCAGGCCCTCCACAAAACTGAGATCACTATGAACATGATAATAACGTGGGCATGACCCCACAAGCCAACCCTCATCCATGCTCCTAATGACATCCTGCAACTCTGTCTTGGAGAGCAGCTTCAGCTAATTGCTTCAGCTTGACATCTGATACAGGCAGACCATCATAAGCCATGCTTACGTGACTGTCCACATCATCTGTCACACTCGCACAGCCACCTGTGGGAGACCTTGACAGTGTGTTTAGCTGGTGTATGGACTAGCTCAAAATCATATCTCTGCATCTTCATCAATAAGCACTGAATACGTGGTGGCACGTCATTTAAGTTCTTTTTAATGATGGAAACCAATGGGTGGTGATCTGTTTCTCCTGTAAATGAGGGGAGTCCATAGACATAACTGGGAAACTTCTCCAGACCATATGCCACACCCAAACATTCCTTCTCAATCTGCGCATAGTTTCATTCTGTCTTTGTCATGGACCGGGATGCATAGGCCACTGGTTTCCAGTGTTGTCCTTCTGCTTGTAAAATCACTGCGCCATCCCTGTCCTTAGATGTGTCAGTAGACACTTTGAGCCTCTTTGTGTGGTCATAGTAAGCCAGCACTGGCGCTGTAGTAAGTGCCTGTTTTAAACGTTGCCACTCCTGCTCGTGTCTGAACTCACAATCAGTACACGACAGTTCACGAATGCATGATGTCTTGGCTGTCAGGCTGGGAATAAACTTGCCTATGAAATTCACCATGCCCATGCGCAACACACCTGTCTTATCTGTTGGTCTTGGCACATCCAGTATGGCTTTATTCCTGTCTTGATCAGGCTTTATGCCTTTGTCTGTAAGCCGATCACCCAGAAAGAGTACCGACTGTACTGCAAACTCACACTTGGCCTTGTTGAGTTTTAGTCCATACTTCCAAACTTTATCCATTACCTTGATCAACCTCTGGTTGTGTTCTTTAGAGTTGAACCCCATACAATAATGTCTTCTACATAGACTCTCCCTCAAGGCCTTCAATGATCTGTTCCATGGCTCTGTGGGATATCTCTGTCGAGTATGTCTGGTGCAGACTTCACTCCAAATGGTAGCCTGAGAAAACAGTACCTACTAAAAGGTGTATTAAATGTACGGAGCTTGGTGCTGCTTTCATCCAGTTTCAACTGCCAGAACCCTTGTGAGGCATCTAGTTTTGAGAAGTAGCTTGCTCCTACCATCTCACAGATTATTTCCTCCCGAGTCGGTATTTGGAAGTACTCATGTTTGATGTTTTCATTCAAGTTTTTCGGGTCCATGCATTTCTTGGTGATGACCATGGAGTTGACCCAATCTGTAGGCTCCTGAACCTTCTTGATCACTCCCAAGTTGGTCATTCTGTCCAGTTCACTCCTGAGGGCTTCACGTAACGGAGCTGGAACTCTACGCGGTGCATGCACCACTGGCTGAGCATCTTCCCTTAGCTATCTGCTGTAGGTAAAAGGCAGTGTACCAAACCACTGAAACACATCAGAAAAGTTATTTACAATATCACTGATGTCAAACTTTGGGTCTTTGTCCACACAGTACACTCTTTTAACAAGACCTAATGTCTCACAGCTTTCATCACCCAGCAACGATTCACATTTTTCATTCACAACTGAGAAGGTAACAAAGTGCACTTGCCCTTCAACATTAACATACAATTTACAAGCACCCAAACACTCATTGGAATCTTTCAACCCTGTATTTTTTTGTAAATGTGAGGTTTAACCTGCATTTCATGTATGTCAGGCATGCTAATTAAATTAGCTTTAGCACCCGTGTCCAGTCTCATAGTGACTATAGTTCCATTAATCAGTAAAGGAGTGATTCATTTGTCAAAACCAGTGGAACAGTTGACTACTCCTTCATTTTCATCACTCGCTAGTCCAACAAAGAAAGTGTCACTTAGATCTTTCAGCCACGGCATTCACGTGTTTGCCCTTGTTTTCAGCTTTATTCTTGGAGAAGCATTGTTTGGAAAAATGATTCTTACCATGGCATTTCGATCGTATTTTACCGAATGCAGGACAGTGCTTCGGTTTATGCTGCAATCGGCAGCGCTTACAAACAAACGTAGCCTCCTCGACCCGTTGCTTCGCCTGCGTCCTTGGGCAATCTCTCCCACTTCGAGGCGACACCACGCCGACCGCCGCTCCTTCATGCACAGCCAGAGCGGCACCAGACACCTCGCCGAAGGTCTGCAGCTTTTTCCAAGACAATTCACTCGTCTCGCATATTTTACCAGCCATGTTGTCAAGTCAGACTCGCCGAGAAGCCTCTCCCTCAGCTTCTGTCCTCGACCCCACAGACAATCTGGTCTCTGATCATCGAGTCTCTCAAAGTCCCAAAACTACAAAACTGCGACTTTAAATGCAGAGCGGCCAAAAATATGTCAAAAGTCTCACTGTGTATACGGCACCTGAGCATATTTCTTTCATACGTCACATTCTTCTTCAGGAAATAGTGAGCATCAAAACTAGCCAGCACGACGTCCAACTTGTCTTCAACAACAGCCGACTCAAACACAAACGTATTGTACACCTCTATGGCATGCGGCCCTGCCAGAGTTAACAGAAGGGCTACTTTCCTCGTGTCTGACTTGTTGCCCCGCCCCATGGCAGTAACACACAAATTGAACTACTGCTTAAAAGCATGCCAATTCTCGCCGACGTTACCTGATAACATCAGGTTGTCCGTCAGCTTCAAATTCAATTCAAGTTTATTTATAAAGCGCCAAATCACGACAAGAGTCGTCTCAAGGCACTTCACATAATAAACATTCCAATTCAGGACAGTTCATTAAGCCAATCAGAAATAATGTTTCCTATATAAGGAACCCAGCAAATTGCATCAAGTCACTGACTAGTGTCAGAGTCTATACAGCAATCCTCATACTAAGCAAGCATGTAGCGACAGTGGAGAGGAAAACTCCCTTTTAACAGGAAGAAACCTCCAGAGAATCCTGGCTCAGTATAAGCAGCCATCCTCCACGACTCACTGGGGATGGAGAAGACAGAGCAGACACACACACACACACACACACACACACACACACACACACACACACACACACACACACACACCAAGTAATGTGTCTATGGTTACATTGTGTAACGTGAGGAAGTATGGGTTTCTGTGCCAAAGGTCGTATTTGCCCGGCTGGGTCAAAGCTGGGTCACGCAGCACCTTCACCCATAGATTAAAACCTAAGCCGCCAGCAAGTCTGAAGGACTCCATAACATCCAACACCTGCTCTCCAGAAGAAGGACTTCACACACAGTCTAGTCATAATAAAACAGAGTCTTAAGCTTTCTTTATGTTATTAATGTTAAATAATCATTTGATCACTTTGCTCATTATAAATGCATTTTAATCAAATGAATGATTATTATGCTTTGGGTAATCATAATGAACTATAATGAATCAGTATACTTAATTAAATAATGTTTTTGGAGATGTTTAGCGACGACCTTCACACTCGCTCATTCAGGTCTGTATCCACAGTAACTCAAACCACATTTGCTCTGACGCACAACAAGTTAGCTTTGGGAAGAGAAGTGGTTTTGGTAAGTTAGTCAGAACGAGAGAGAGAACGGAAGAGAGAGGAAGTGCGGAACGAACGCCACGGGGAAAGGAGCCCTGCCGGCTCCTTTTCTCCCTCCACGCTATTTCTGTCAAGCCAGACAGAAGAGCTGATATGCAACCAGCTAACGCAGACTCGTCCCAGAGTCTTTTGGTTTCTGAGTTAACTTAAATATGAGAAAGCACATCTGCCGAAACGCTTCAGCAACGTGTACCGAGTTCAACTCTGGACTGGACCGTCGCACACCTTCGTCTTCTCTGTCAGCCAAGGTGTCATCTGGAGAACACATCCTCCTGTGAGGTCTGGATCTAAAAGAGGGTCCTAAGTACGGTGAGGCAGAACACGATGAGATAGCGTTCTGATGCTGTTTTTCTAATAAGAACTAAAGTTTAATTGCAAAATATAATTTTTCACTCAGACACCTTTTCTCTCCCTGAAGCAATCTCAGACACCTGCATGCACGCATCCATAATTACATCATCCTCAATCTTAGCACATCCAACACAAGGTCTATTTGAGTAAGCTTAAAATATCAGCTGTTAAAGATTGTCCAACAAGGTTGCCAATGTTGATTATTTTTCCTATGATTGTCATTTCAAATCGTTAGTTTAAATTGTAGAATTAAAACTCTTAATTTTCAAACTTGTCTTTTCATTGAACTGAAACACAGACACACGGATATGATCGTCAGTTTATCGATGAAAACAACCTTTGAGTCTTCTTATCTCTATAACATTTGGTTATTAATTTGTTAAAATTAATATTCCAGATTATTATGTAGAATAGTTCATCTTTCATAAAAGAGCCAAGAACCATTACGCTACAATTGTGATGTCTTAGTAAATATTCTATTTGGTGAGAGATAAACTTTATTGTATTTATCCTAGTGGATCTGTAATTAAACGGGTAAACTAGTAGTAGCACATCCAACGTCAAAGAGAGTAAAAAGTTATTATCAGGAGAGAGAGAATGTTTAAGTGGTTAGCAGCAGTGTGCTAGTCGATGGCCCCCTCCATGAGGCCACCACAGCTCAGCAGAACATCATTGTAGCTTCTTCTGGGGAGAAAAACACTTAGAGAGAAAATCAAGTTAACAGCTGAAATAGCAGGAAATAATACAGTTAAAGAGCAGATTGTAGAAGAAAGCAGTAGAGTGTGGAAAGTGGTCAGTGTGTCCTCCAGCAGTCTAAGCCTATAGCAGCATAACTACAGAGATAACTCTGGATAATCTATCCTATTTAGATGGAGGAATGTTGGAGGCATTCTGGTGCAAGAGAAAAAATAAATTATGCTCACACAGCTCACTTATCATATGTAGACCCCACTCCTAGTACCATGTTGTGTTCATGTGGTTAGAAATAACAGCAGCAGCTCTTGTATCATATGAGCTCCTTTCTTAACGTGTTCATAGCATGATGGTTAGCACCATGCCACATGTGCTAATACCCTTACTCTGCTATCTCTAACAACATAACTCTGACAGGGACCTCTAGTGGCCAAACATTGTAAATCATCTGAACATGACAGGACGGAGTCAAGCTCTCTTTTCTAAGCATCCGTCCATTGACGTGGAGAATGCAAGCTTGTGCTAGGTCAGGATATCACAGTCGTCGACAGCGGTGCCATTGCGCCCTCAAAAACATAAAGAGAGCAAAACATATCTAGTAGCAGACATGGAAAGGCTTGAAGAATACCTCGCAGAAAAACTCTAAAAATATGAACTTTTATTCCCCCGTGACGGGAGGAGTACAAAGATGCACAGCAAGCGTTTTATTTGTGGACGGAAATTGTTTCATTCTGTTCTGTTGCTCTGCTTTACAGAATGGATGGTTAAAGCAGTACCGTTGCTTACTCTTGAAACTTTGTTAACATATGTGGACTACTCCAGGTGTACATAAGCCCAGCCTGTTTCTGGCATTCGTGTCCCCTCTAAAACAGTTCCCCCTAGAAACGTATAACAAGTGCAGAGGTCACCACTGGCCACTAGGGTGTTCTGTGATCAAACCTCGAGGGAAAAAGGTGTATTCAGGGATGTGCCTGAAGTCACGTACATGTGACTATCCCTGACATAGTACATACTGCTGCTTCTCATTTGTATCTGGCTCCTTCATGAAGAAATACACTCCTCGATGTCTAATGGCTTTATTTGACAAGGATGACTGGGTTTGAGACAAGTAGGTGCTTCGCCGTCTTGACAGCCACCTCGGCCCTTCCATTAGACTGGGGGAACCCAACCAAGGACACACGGTGCTTGACCTGCCATAAGCGGAGGAAGTCCGCTGTGCGCCCTGCCGAGAACGCTGGGCCCACGTCACTTGACAACTCCTCTGGCATACGTAATGTGGCGAAGAACGCCCTTAAGTGATGGATAAGCCCAATGGAGCCCCCGAGATTGGTGCCCGCGGCAGAGCTCATGACTTCCACCCAGCCGGAGAGGCGATCGCCAACGACCAGTTAGTGCTGACCCCTGTAGTCGAAGAAGTCTGCGAACACCTCCTCAAGTGGTGTGGATGGTGGTGATGCCGGCAGGGGAGGTGTGGCCGCCTGCGAGGGGGCAATGCGGTTACAGTCTGCGCATCGCTCCCTGGTCAACTGGATGTCGTTAGACATACCAGGCCAGTAAAAAATGGAGCAGGCTCGTCGTTCCATTGCTGACTTGCCCTTATGGGCGGCGTGGGGGTGCTTAAGTACCGTATGACAAAGGGACGTGGCGACAACGACACGGTCACAGTACAGCAGGACCCCATCTTGCACATGCACCGACTCACAGACCTTAGACAGGTCGGCCAACGCCGGGTCCTTTAGGTCAATGCTGCCTCCATCTTCAATGAGGTGCAGGAGGTGGGAGAGACATGCGTCTGTGGCCATCTCCTGAGCGAGGAGTGGCCATGCAATGGCAGCAGACTCCAGTGCGTCACTGCAAATGGACGCCATATAAACCGACTCCTCGCTATTGGTCACGTTGCATGCGCCCATGCAGCAGCCCTCATCAGAGCCAGAGGGAGAGGGATACCTGGAGGCTGCGTTGGCAGCGCAGTTGCTCTTGCCAGGCAAGTGTAAAAATATCAAAGCACCATGGGAGTGTGCACTGTTTGAGCCTGAACAGGCGAGAGTTAGTTATCTCATCCAATGTCCCGTCCCTAAGGATCTTCACCAGGGGCTTATGGTCGGTGACCACAACCAGGTTGTCGCACCCCTGCATGAAGTATCTGGTCTGCTGCAGACCCCATGCTACAGCCAAGGCTTCCCCCTCAATAGCGGCGTATCGCTGCTCAGCGGACGAGAGAAAGCGTGAGCCGGCCAGAGTAATTTCCATCCATCCGGACAGCGGCCGGGGACACCGGAGCTGCAGGTGCAGTGCTGCTAGAGGAGGAAGTATCCAATGCCGCGGCTGGACCACTCTGGGCAGAGACAAGTGCGCCTCTCTATGTCGTAGATCTCTACGCCTGCCCGGATAGAGTCCACGATGGCCAGCTTGGATGCCTGAAATGCTGCCTCTAACTCGGGTGACCACACAAATTTGCATCGAGGGCTCAGAAAGGGCTTAAATGGCGCCATTATATCATGCAGCTGCACGTAGTTGGCCACCAGATTAACCAGACCAAACCAGCTCCTGATGTCCGTGGTCGAGGTAGGCGTGGGGAAGTCCCTGATGGCCGTCAAGTACTTTGGGTGGGGCTCGATGGTAGCATCGGAGACCCTGAAACCGGCAAAATCAACGTCCCTCTCAGCAAATTGAAATTTAGATGGGTTCAACACGATGCCGGATCGGCCAACGTGCATCAGGAAGTCGATTGTTCTCCACCAATGCGTGTTAAGGTCGGTGTCATAGTGGATGGTGTCATCCACACACCTTTCCTTCCGTTCAAAGTCGGAGAGGATCGCATCAAAGCGGCGATTGTAGCCATCACCAGATGACAGAAAGCCTGTGGGGCTCTGGTGTAATGCCAGCGGCCGAAGGGAGTGATGAAGGTAGTGAGATGACGATCTGACTTGTGCAGGGGTACACTGTGATACCCATTCCAGGCATCAGTGACAGTCTTCCAGGTCCCTTTCGGGATCCGGTGCGCCAGGTGGAATGGGGACTTGGTTGCAAAAGTCTCACGTTTGCAGAACTTGTTAAGAGGTGAGATATCGACGGTCCTGCGGGGGGTTCCGTCGTGCTTCCGGATGACCACCATCCTGTGGCACCAGGTCACTGGTTCGCCATACGGGACGCGTTTGATGACGCCCAGGGACTTGTCCCGAAGTAAGTCGTCATGCACCCTCTGTTGCCAATGCAAAGGCAAGGCCGCCGCGGTGTGGCACGTCTTTGGTGTTGCTGCTAGGTCAACGTGTATTTCTATGGGTGGACCTTCCATGCATGATAGTGGCCGATGGGGGCAAGTGTTGAATGTTGAAGATGCGTACCTGTCAAGCAGCCACGCCTTCATCTGGTGATTATTCTCTGGGTAGCATGGGAACGGCAGCTCTGCAAGGAGCAGAGGCGGGGCGCTGCATTGAGGACATGAGCAACAAGCCACATGATGGGAAGCCATGCCTCAGTCGCAGACTTCCTCCAGGCATGTGACTTTGGTGAGCCCACCGCAACAGCTGGCGGCTTCAAGGTCACAGCCCACTGCCGAGTTGCCCTCACCCGTGCAGGATGGAAACCCACTAGGCAGAAGGCCGAGGCTGAGCAGGGAGTCATACAAGAGGTACATCGCGTGAACTGATCTGCTAACATATATCATTGCACGGCAGGACACCACCTCACCACCAGGGGCAGCAGTGGATAGGCAAAGAAGGCGCCCTCGATGTCAATGGGGGAGCTGTTTGCCGCTGGTAGGTTTAGGACCACCGGGTGGAGGGCGCTGCGTACAAAACTGCATGCCAGAAACTCCTCCAGGGACCACAGGTCCGACTGAGCCCCCGTGTCTGCAATGGTGGACACGGTGGCCTCTGCAGCCGATCATCTGGCACTGGCTCCACTAGTGAACCTCACCTTATCATCAACCTGGATGGAGACGGGCACTCGGGGGTGGTCCCTGAGCTTTGCGTGCCGCCATTCGCCCTTGGAGAAGATGTGATGGCTGGACGAGGGGAGGGTGTTGCGAGCCATTTCTCTGTTCTCCACCAGTGCTATAATATTATTCACAGACTTACACAGAACATCATGAGTCCCCTACATGTCCCTTCGTATGTCAGAGTCATTAATCCCATTAATCAGTACATCATGAATAATATGATCAGAAAAGTCAACTGACTGCCCGCATCCTCACACAGCGTTGTAGGCGCAGGTTTCTGCCTTGCCACACACCCTGGGGGCAAATGCACGAAAGGGCTCGTCACGATCCTGGCGTAGTTGAAGCAGTTCAGTCCTCAGAACGCATGAGGCAACTGCTCAGCCGGAACCGTGTCGCAACTTCATGTCGGCCAAGAATCCTCCAGACGTGGCCAACGGGGACGCTGCCCCAGCAGCGCGGACCCCAGAACAGTGCCCATCACCTCCCTCCTCCCAGCCAGCGGGCTCCAGTCGGGTAAGGCGGCCACCCAAGCGTTATGTACCGGAAACTGGCCTGTGGGTTAGGTCACAAGTCCACTGCGCCTGTGTGACACACAGCTTCCTGGACTGGGGGGATGCAGAGGTCACCACTGGCCACTAGGGTGTGCTGTGATCAAACCTCGAGGGAAAAAGGTGTATTCAGGGATGTGCCTGAAGTCACGTACATGTGACTATCCCTGACTGTACATACTGCTGCTTCTCATTTGTACTGCTGCTGCTCAACCATCACACTGCTGTCTATCCGTGCTACTGTTCGACTTGTAAGTCTTCACCTGCTTGTTAAGCTAATGTAATGGTCACATTGTCAGTATGCACGCTAAGCTGCGCTGCATTCGTTAACGTATTTTATCGCATTGCTTAGCTTTGGCCTTCAGCCCATGCTGCTGCTTCACGCTGCTGTTAGCTTCTGCTCACTCAGCTTTGTATGTCGCCGCAGGGCTCCTTCATCCTTGTCAATAAAGCTGTTTGACATCGAGGAGTGTATTTCTTCAACAAGTATATAACATTCCTCTTGTTACAGAAATGACAGGAAACATGGCTTTAGAGGTGGCGAGCGCATGAAGAGGTGGAGGAGGATGAGAGACAAATTTAAGTTTAATTTTCATGTTTTTTTTAATGTGATTCTTCTTCTTCCCATTAGACTGGTGGGACGACGCCCTAGCGCCTCCTATGGACGAGCCGCCGGATGGATGGATATCAACTAATTTAAAAGTACCTATTTACGGAAGAGGGGGAAAGCTAGCTCAAGTTATATTTAAAAAAATCAGAGGAGTTGTTTTTCAGTGGCACCAACCTTCTCCTGAAGGTGTTCCTCAGGAACTCCAAAATGTTCTTTCTTAAGGTTTTGTCACATGATGCTCTAGTTCTCCTGAGAGCATCACCTGACTGAGAAGGCGGGTAAACACCGCCACTTTCTGGTGAAAACAGTAAAAAACAATCAGAACCAAACAGAACAGAACAGAGTAGAGTAGAGTAGAGTAGAGTAGAGTAGAGTAGAGTAGAGTAGAGTAGAGTAGAGTAGAGTAGAGTAGAGTAGAGTAGAATAACTCGGGGGTCGCGACATTGACCACAAGCCCAGGAGGATTCAAACTGGACCCATGAATAGGTTTTATTATGTGACGCGTTGGGTTCGGATCTTGTGGATGGTTTGGGTTTCTGGTTCTTTCCACCTGACCGGTGAAACGCGTCATGGCAGCGGAACATCCATTACATCACTATAGCTGATAACAGGGTGTGCTCCGGTCCGGTCCGGTCCGGTGTGGGCTGTCCTCAATAGGGCGGTCCGTACTGAGTCACGGCCCTTCTGTCCGCCGGCCCGGAACCGAGTCCAGTCTGCGCACACGTAGCCTCGTGAGAAGACTGGAGTCCGTGTCCTCTGATGAAGACCAGCATGCAGGTTCTGGACCCGCGGATCTGGACCGTCTTCAGGCGCCACGCTCCTCAGACCCTCACCTACTGGAGCGTGTTCTTCAGCTTCGGTCTGTGCATCGCCTTCCTGGGACCCACCGTCCTGGACCTGAGGTGCCAGACCCAGTCCACCCTGCAACAGATCACCTGGGTGTTCTTCTCCCAGCAGCTCTTCCTGCTGATAGGAAGCAGCTTGGGGGGGCTCTTGGAGAAAACGTGAGTTCCTGCTGGAGCCTTTGGGCCAAATGTCCTCGTCCTGATGAATGAAAACCAACATTTTATTGTAAAGAATAGAAAAAAAAACTTTGGTTTAGATGATGAATAAATCCAATACCGTGGTTCTACAGGAAATAAGAGGTCACATGACCATATTGAGTTAGCTCTTTCTGACTGAATTACTTTCAGATTCATATTCAAAGATACTTTCTTAATCCCAGAGGGAAATTAGACTTCAGATAAAGTGGCACACAGACAGTAACTCTCAAGACTACATTTGACTTTCAAATGTGATCAATTCAAATGAGACACGGTTGTCTCTGATGTGTGTGAAACCAGCAGGTGAAGACACCTGTCCAGGTGCACAGAGTAGCAGGAGGCTCGGTGTCTACAGATAAACCAGAGACCCTGCACCTATTGGGCAGAACGGAAAAGACACGAGGCCAAAGCTGTTCGAAACAGGTCCTGGAATTTGAACCCACAACCATCTTTTACATTAGATCACACACACACACACACACACACACACACACACACACACACACACATATAGGGCGTGTGTGTGTGTGTGTGTGTGTCCGTGTGTGTGTAGATAGATATACGGGGTAGGCCATTTCTATGGGTACACCTTAATAAGATGGGGATGTTGGGGATATTAAGGTCCTGTTTGAGGCATATCAGAATATGTGAGGGGGCAAACTTTTCGAGATGAGTGGTGACTAGAGGTGCTGAAAAACATCGATTCAAGTCTGAACTGGGATTCTTATTTATGAAGCTTCAGAATCGATTCCAGGAACTCAAATGTTTGGCATGTTACAGGTTTCAGATGCACTTTTGTCTGTTTTCTGATCTTCGTTAGGAGAGTCAGTCCTCCGTTTACTTTTGTGGTCCCATACATTCAGATGATTTATGTTTGAATCTGCTGATAAGCTAGAATACGATGTTGTCCCTACTCAGAGAGTTGAGATATTCTCATATTTATTTTCTAAGTTGATAAGTGAGTACTCAGGATGACTCATGTGTTTATTTTAAGTTATTGATAAACGAGAGAACACATTTTCCTTTGTAAGAAATCTAAGGTACTTCTTTTAAACAGGCTGAGGACTCAAATGTTAAACTTGTTTCTACACATACTTGAAAAGTATTTGACCGTATTACCTTCAAAGTTACTGTTAGGTAACTACAGATTTGTTATATTTAACAAGGTAAGCAAAAATAAATGTTGCCTTTTGGTCAAAAGATTGTTTCTGTTTAGTTTTAGAATCACTTTAGTTGTAAATTAGCTTTTTTTTTAGCATGACCAGTTTATAGTAAAATAAAAATTTCCCATAGCTTTAACTAACTTCAACAAAGGAGTTCATCCTGGAGCCGACACTCTTTGTTAATACTGATTCTGAATCGATTTAAATCGAGAATCGATTCTGAATCGATTCAGCACCCTGAGAATGAGAATCAAATCAAATCGTGAATTGCTCTAAGATTCACATCCCTAGTGGTGACCATGGTGGCCATTTTGAAATTGGCCATCTTGGATCC
Organism: Nothobranchius furzeri; assembly: GCF_043380555.1. Classification (NCBI taxonomy): domain Eukaryota; kingdom Metazoa; phylum Chordata; class Actinopteri; order Cyprinodontiformes; family Nothobranchiidae; genus Nothobranchius; species Nothobranchius furzeri. The sequence goes on along the minus strand of NC_091743.1, from coordinate 1,209,691 downwards.
AACTTTTGTTTTTTCAATAGGAAGAGGGTCATGTGACACATCAAACTTATTGGGAATTTCACAGGAAAAGTAATGTGTACTTGGTTTTAACATAATTTTATTCTTTCATGAGTTATTTACAAGTTTCTCTTTGTTCACAGCCATTGACATGTTGAAGAGGTTAACACATGAGAAGCGGATCAAAATTGTGTTGGATTGTCACCGCAACCCTCAATTGGATCCAAGATGGCCGACTTCAAAATGGCCACCATGGTCACCACCCATCTTGAAAAGTTTGCCCCCTCGCATATTCTAATGTGCCACAAACACGACGTTAATATCACCAACCATTCCCATTTTATTAAGGTGTATCCGTAGAAATGGACCACCCTATACATATACATATACATATATATATATATATATATATATATATATATATATATGTATATGTATATGTATATCATCACCATCATCTTCATCTTCATCACCATCATTATCACCATCTTCATCATCATCATAATCATTCTTATCCTCATCACCATCACCATCTTCTTCACCCTCATCATCGCCATCTTTATCACCATCATGATCACAGAGACATGATGATAATTGTGATGAGAATGATGATGATGAAGATGATGATGGTGATAAGGATGATGATGGTGATAAAGATGATGATGGTGATGAAGATGACGATGATGATGAAGATGATGGTGATGAAGACGATGATGGCAATGAATATGATGTTGGTGATGACGAAGATGATGATGATAATGATGGTGATGAGGATGATGAGTATGGTGATGATGATGATGAGAATGGTGAGGAGAACGGTCATGATGATTATACTAATGATGATGATGATACTAATGATGATGATGATGAGAATGGTGAGGAGAACGGTCATGATGATTATACTAATGATGATGATGATGAGAATGATGATAATGATGAGAATGGTGAGGATGATGATGATGATGATACTAATGATGATGATGATGAGAATGGTGAGGAGGATGATGGTGATGATGATGATACTAATGATGATGATGATACGAATGATGATGATGATACTAATGATGATGATGATACTAATGATGATGATGATGAGAATGGTGAGGAGGATGATGGTGATGATGATGATACTAATGATGATGATGATACGAATGATGATGATGATACTAATGATGATGATGATACTAATGATGATGATGATGAGAATGATGATAATGATGAGAATGGTGAGGATGATGATGATGATGATGATGAGAATGGTGAGGAGGATGATGGTGATGATGATGAGAATGATGATGATGATGAGAATGGTGAGGATGATGATGATGATGATGATGATGAGAATGGTGAGGAGGATGATGATGATGATGATGATGAGAATGGTGAGGAGGATGATGGTGATGATGATGAGAATGGTGAGGAGGATGATGATGATGATACTAATGATGATGATGATACTAATGATGATGATGATGAGAATGATGATAATGATGAGAATGGTGATGATGATGATGATGAGAATGGTGAGGAGGATGATGGTGATGATGATGAGAATGATGATGATGATGAGAATGGTGAGGATGATGATGATGATGATGATGAGAATGGTGAGGATGATGATGATGATGATGATGAGAATGGTGAGGAGGATGATGGTGATGATGATGAGAATGATGATGATGATGAGAATGGTGAGGATGATGATGATGATGATGATGATGAGAATGGTGAGGAGGATGATGGTGATGATGATGAGAATGGTGATGAGGATGATGGTGATGACCCAGTTGGGTCCTGGTTAGAGTTCATAGTCGCGGCACAGCCTACGTAGGGGAACCACTGGAATGAGGAGGTGTGTTCAGACCTTTACTGTACATAAAAGATTCACCGTAAATAATGAGAAAAGAATATAGTAAATTAAAAAATGCATTCCATATTGCTTCATTCTAGTAATTCACAAGAATACAGATTAATGAATGCACACTGGTACCGTTATTGTAATTGTAAGTCGCTTTGGATAAAAGCGTCGGTCAAATAAATAAACATAAACATAAACATGTCAGTCTGATCCTTGAAGATAGGACATACTCAGTATTAAATAGTACTTTAATAAGAGCAGGCCCATGTAAACAGAGATCATTAATATTATTTTATATGTAATTAGTAATCAATTTCTGTTCAAATAAAGATTCAAAAGATCATTTATAATAACTAATGAGCTTTCAGACCAAACAACTTAGCATCTCTAAAGCATCATTAGAACAACTGACTCAGCAGGAGTGTGACCAGGGAGCAGAGAACAGGTTCTTCAGGTGGTGATCTCTTGAAAGATTCCACTCAAACGAGTCCAAACCACCGCGTCCTTTATTTATCACCAAAACAACATGGATTTCATGTTCTGATTATATGTGAAAGCAGCCATATTTCAGTGTGTTGGAGAGTTTTAGGGAGCTCCTGCGACTCCGGTTCCTTTATGCATTCCTGTATTCATGCTTGCTGCCCTGGAAAACCACTGGTTGCAGATTTTATTAATCTTGTGAACTCTTTTAGTTTTACCCAGTGGGTAGATGGGGCCACTCAGGTATGCGGTCACACTTTGGACCTTGTGTTGTCTCTTGGATGCACGGTGTCCAACGTGTGTATTCAGGATGCCGTCTTTTCAGACCACATGCCAGTACTATTTCACATTACTGTGCGTGGTAGTGTTGTTGACTCTGCAGCTCCTATTAGGCTTTCTCGTCCTGTGAACAGTGCTACTTCAGGACAGTTTTCCTTGTTATTTAGAAGGGCCGAGCCTTATGTGGGTGACTGGTCACTTGTGGATGATCTGCTCTATTTTAATCAGACCTGTAAGGACATTATGGACACTATTGCGCCTCTTCGCCCAAAAAAGGCAACTCATGGTGCTAATGTGTGGTCGACTGAATGCACCAGGGCTGCAAGAAGGGAATGCAGGAGGTGTGAAAGAAAGTGGAAAAAGGATAAGCTGCATGTATCTTTAATGGCCCTTAGAGAAGGTTGGAAATCTTATCAGGATCTTGTCAAATCCACAAAGACTGCCTATAATTCCAACCTTGTGCATGCTAATGCCAACAAACCACGGGTTTTGTAAGCAGCTATAAACTCTGTGCTGAATGCGGAAGATTACTCACCTGTACAGGCCTCCGACTCGACAAGGTGGCGATGCTGCGAGGCGCCCTGCCTAAATCTAGTGTGTTAAGCTCCTTTATGTCTTTTGAGGAACGGCTGGTCTCTTTTCATCCCGTATCACTTGCTGAGTTCACCAGTCTGTTTAAAGAGGCTAAACCTAGAGGGTCACCAGAAGATATTTTACCCCGCGTTTGCTTCAGGAAGTTTTTCAAACTGTTGCACCACTGATTTTGCACATAATCAATAACAGTTTGGCTTCTGGTTTTGTACCGACGGATTTAAAAAAAAACAGTTATTCGCCCACTTTAAAAAAACCTGGGTTGGATGCTTCCTTACCAGTGAATTATAGGCCAATCTCCAAGCTCCCTTTTTTGGGTAAGATGCTTGAAAAATGTGTCTATACTCAACTCATGGACTTCTTTAAGGACTTTGATATTTTAGAGACCCTCCAATCAGGTTTTAAAATGTTGCTTATTACCGAGACTGCCCTTATCGAGGCCTTTATTGACATTCTTTTAGCAACAGACGGTGGCAGTCCAGTGCTGCTGGTCCTATTGGATCTTACAGCAGCTTTTGATACCGTAGACCACGAAGTGTTGCTCCATCGCCTTGAACATTATGTGTGAATTTCTGGGCAAGCCCTAAACTGGTTTGGATCATATTTACGTGACAGGATGGTTTGTGTGAGGATGGGTGGCTTCTCACATCTGCCATGGGGGATACCGCAGGGTTCAATACTGGGACACTTGCTGTTTTCAATTTATATTCTCCCATTGGGTGACATTTTACGAAGTTTGGAATTGGATTCCATTTCTATGCCGACGACTGCCAATTGTACTTGCCTCTAGATGGCGCTGGTGATGACACAATAAAACATTTTTTTGGATTGTCTGGCAGAAATTATGATATGGTTGGTAGAAAACGTCCTGTGTCTCACTGGGAAAAACAGAGGCACTGCTGTTTGGTCCGAGCGGACATGTTGATTTTCAAACGTAGAGTGCGGTGAATTGAACTCCTGTTTGGGTGTCTCAGCAGTCAACCTTGGCGTGAAGATGGACGGTGCATTCTGCATGGATGCTCATGTGGGTACTGTAGTATCCTCTTCATGTTATCATTTAAGACGTTTGGCTAAAGTAAAGCCGTTTTTATCTAGACGTGACCTTGAGACCGTTCTTCATGCTTTTATTACCTCACGACTCGACTGTTGTAATTCTGTTTTATGTGGTGTAAGTAAGGGTACTGTAACCCGGCTGCAGCTTGTCCAGAATGCTGCAGCTAGACTCTTGGACAACAAAAGGAAGCATGAACACGTGACACCAAAGTTGGCTGCTCTGCACTGGTTACCTGTTGATTTTAGAATTGGTTTTAAACTTCTTTTAATGGTGTTTAAGGTGCTGAATGGTGTGGCTCCAACCTATTTGATGGAGTTGTTGCAGCCGTATGTTCTGGCCCGGTCACTCCGCTCTGAGAACCAGCTGCTGCTTGTGGCTCCTAAGGCCGGGTTAAAGTTGAGAGGGGACAGGGCGTTCTCTGTTGCGGGTCCGAAACTGTGGAACGCCCTGCCCCTAACCGTTAGGGACTCTCCATCAGCAGCGGTTTTTAAAATGAGGCTGAAAACCTACTTTTGTGATCTGGCTGTTAATTCTGTGGGTTAGCAATTGTTAATGTTTTATATTTTGTGATTCTTATTTGTGGTTTTAATTATCTGTGGCGCTGTGTGTTTTATTGTTTTATTCTTTTGTTGTTCAGCACCTTGGTGGCATGCTCATGACTGTAAGGTGCTGTATAAATAAAGGCTGAGTTGAGTTGAGTTGCGGTGCTGAAAGTGCAGCTGTGCAGTAGGCGGGGCTTAGACCGAGCTCTGAATGGCGAGTGCAGTGAACAGACATCAGAGCCTGTTGATTATGGGGTTGGTGTTCTTCAGTGTGAGGAATGCAGCGTGAGCCTGGTTATGACACATGTGTGGAACTGGAAATGCTGCAGAAAGCCAGCCACCAGAAGATCCCTCTCCAAATGAAGAGTGCTGTCTACGCGACTGCATCGTGCTAAATGATGTCATCATGTGTAACGCACAAACCGGTCTGAAGTTTAAAAATCTAACTTGACTCTGATTGGCTGAGATGTTTTGTCTCAAACTTAGTCTGTTTTTTTTTCTTCATCCAGCCTCACATCCTCCTTGTTGGCTCTTTTCTCCTCCACTCTCATCATCTCACTTGTGTTTGCCATCATCCCACTGTGTCACCATGTGCTGCTGCTGTCCATCGCCATGGCGCTGGCTGGTAAAGCCATGGGTGTCATAGACACCATAGGCAACCTGCAGCTGGTGAAGCTCTACCAGAAGGACTCAGCCATCTTTCTACAGGTCAGTGTGTGTGTGTGTGTGTGTGTGTGTGTGTGTGTGTGTGTGTGTGTGTGTGTGTGTGTGTGTGTGTGTGTGTGTGTGTGTGTGTGTGTTTTGTCTTCTCCATCCCCAGTGAGTCGTGGAGGATGGCTGCTTATACTGAGCCAGGATTCTCTGGAGGTTTCTTCCTGTTAAAAGGGAGTTTTCCTCTCCACTGTCGCTGCATGCTTGCTTAGTATGAGGATTGCTGTATAGTCACTGACACTAGTCAGTGACTCGATGGTTAAAATTTCCCACTGTAATGAAGAATGCATCCAGAAGATCCTTCTACAGCTTAGTCGTGCATGAGAATGTACTGATTCTTGTCAAACACTAGCCTTAGTGCCTATTCTCTCAGTCTGAGCTTTAGAGACACTGATACAGCTGTCTGCTAACACACAGGCGGGCGGACGGGCGGGCGGGCGGGTGGGTGCGTAGGTAGTTAGGTTGGTTGGCTGGTTGGTTTATCTATCTATCCGTCTGTCCGTCCGTCTGTCTCAGTGAAAGATGTCTCAAATATCCCACAGGCACTTTTTATTATATTATATTTATAATTAATGTAAAATTATGTAAATTCCATCTAACAGTGACCCATAAAGTACCATTCACAATATCATGACTAATTATTTTTTGTCCAGAGAAAAAGTCTATCAAGTGAAGCTAAATTGATGATGTAACTGCATCTACAGAGGAGTACAGGCACCATGGAGTTAGTAGGAAACGTGGTTGGACTCTATCGGTGTTGACAGAAGGAAACAACGGAAGAAAGAAAACGATCTTCGGTATAGTGCCTCTCAAGATAAAAATCCCAAGGCGCTTCGCAAAACAGAAAATTAGGATATTTAAAAAAAGATTTCTAAAAATGATTAAAAAGATGTTTTAATGAGAAAAAAAATAGTGATTAAAGAATGTAAGGAAAGGGAGAGAAAGTTAATAGGAAAGAGGGAAATCAGTGGATCGCGGGAAAGGCGAGGGTGGTGAAGTCCACACCAAAGCCAGCATGAACAACCAGTTTCCAGCTGCTTTTTGAAGGAGACCACTGAGTCCACTGTTCTCGAGTGTAGCGTTAAAGCATCTTTCCGGAGTATTTCTCTTACCCGATGGCGCCATCTAGTGGCTGACAAGCATATCACACCCCTTCCGTTTTTTTAAGATGGCGACTTCACGTTTCTGTTTCTAAATGTGCTTCTGTAGCAGCAAACAACTAAAACACGTAGTTTTACGAGTATTATTCTCATGTCGTGTTCTCATATATTTATATTTTAGAGACTTACTTGTCCGTGAAAAGTTCATCAGCTCTGCATCAGCCGAGGAACTCCTTAAATGTGAAGCTCCTAAGCGGCAGTCTAATGCTATTGGATAGTTCTGGTCGGCGCTCAGTTTCCTGATGTGTGTGTGAAGTTTTTTCTCCACATGTGACCCATCCCCTCGGGGGGGGGGGGCTGCAGACACGGCAGCGCTTGGGAAGCGTTTGGTGGTTTAACCCCCCAATCCAACCCTTAATGCTGGGTGTCAAGCAGGGAGGCATTGGGTCCCATTTCTTCTAAGTCTTTGGTATGACCCGACCAGGAATCGAACCGTGATCTCCCAGTCTCAGGGCGGACACTCTACCACTAGGCCACTGCACTGGTAAAAAGAGTGATGTGTCTTACCCAAGGACATGAATGCGGGTGCCTGGGTTGGAACCTGCACCCCACCGGTTACAAGGCAAACTTGATTGTCTCTATTGAGTCACTCAGGGACAGAGACCCGGCCTCGGGGGCATTCTGAGTGCTGAGCGTGAAATGGTCTGTCTCTCTCCTCAGGTCTTGCATTTCTTCACTGGCCTGGGAGCTCTGGTCAGCCCCCTGGTGGCTGATCCATTCCTGGCAGAGGACAGCTGCGTTCTGGGAGCCAACTGGACCATGAACTCGTCGTCCCTCTCTGACCTAGAACACCTCCGCAACAGCCTGGTGGGGCACGGAGCGGCGCTGCACAACACCTCCCAGTATCCTCTGAACGTTGAGGGGGTGGTTGTCACAAGGGTGTCGTACGCCTTTTGGATCATGGCTCTCATTAATGTGAATTGTTACAGCCGTCTTCTTCTCTTCTGACTGTTCTTAAAAAGCTTCTCTTCCATGATTTTACAACCTGGCGTAGTCCTAATCCTGAAAACTAATTAGCTCTTTGCAGCTGTGAAAGACAAGGTGGATCATTAGGTTTGGCCTGGGATGTGACACGGTGGAGCAGAGTCCCACACCTTCAGGGTTTAGATGGTGTTTGACTTGTTCTGGAATGTTTCAACACGTTGGTCCTCGTGGTTTCCCTGCATGTCCCTCAGACTGGTTTGGCGCTGTGTCCGGGACTCATTTAGCTGCTCTGAGAATATCTACGGCCTGATACATGGAGGTAGTTTCTCTTTTACAGCCTTGTACAGGATGTACAGCAGGACCTTTTCCAGTCAGGGTCGGAACAGATCAGGTGTATTTCCTTTTTATGAGAGGGCGCTCCCAGGCAGAATCACCTGGCAGGCAGTGTTGCCAAATCGCCATGACAACAATCATCTGTGTGTTTGTCCTGCAGCTCCCCGTGCCAGCAGCAGTGCTAGCATTGATGTACCATGAGAGACGGTTGTCTTGCTCCAGCAGCACCACCCGTCTGCTCCACAAGGAGCCCAGGTCCAGTCCCACCAAGGACAGCAGCCAAGGTAGCGTAGATGCAGTTGTGTATAAGTCAGCAGATCTGTAAGTGTCGCCGTCTCTGCAGGCCATGAAGGTGTGTTTGACTGCTGCAGCCCCAAAGTCAGAGGTCAGCCCGCATCGTTTTTTATCCTTCATGCTCTGGGAGGAGGCATTGTCTTCATCACAGATGGAATTATAGTGAGCCTTCCTGTTACACACACACACACACACACACACACACACACACACACACACACACACACACACACACACACACACACACACACACACACACACACACACACACGGTGCTTCTCAGTGCCTTTTACCAGGCGTCTGTCTGAACGGAGCCACTTCCACTGAGGAGTGAAAAGTTCTCTAAGTCGTGTGTCTGCAGCGGCGGGTGGGGCTAGTCAGAGCCTGCTGCCACCGACGTGCCAACAGGCAACCACGCTCCTTCTTCACACAAAGGGAGGTCACAACTGAAACACGCCAGACACATTTTCTTTTTGTCAAGTCGAGTTTTTCTACAGAAAATCTGAGAACTGGCGGTGGAGCATCAGCGTTACAGTGAAGGAGCTGCTTTTGTGTCACATGATGGGTTTTAAACAGTAACAAACAAAAAATAAAAACATATTTGCCAAAATTCTGACAAAGAAACCAACATTTACCAGCATGGATCTCTAAAGGCAAGGCGGAGTGTTGTTTTAGGACACAGCCGGGCGTGTCTGACGGGGACTGGTAGCTTATCTGGTCTCTCATCCTGCAGGGCTCCTACGCAGGCTTCGTCTACACCTACGCTGTCTCCCCTCCTCTGCTGATGGGGCATAAGATGGCTGGTTGTCTGGACAGCATATTTTGGGCTTCCATCACAGCAGGACGACTGTCTTTCATCTACTTGTCCTACAGATACCCAGCACCGACGCTGCTGACCATTAATCTGGTAAGAACACACCCCGAATCCTCCTGAGGCGAACACACCTGTTGACCTCACGCTAAGGTTGAAGCTTTACGGTGTCCTGTGAAGGTCTTTTTACAGTTGGTCACACCTAGTATGTAACTTGGGTGGGAAGGTAAACCCTGGGATTATGTCCTACACAATAGGTTTGAAGCTGTTCAGGACTTTGTCTTTCTGCTCAGCCACCCTGCTTGATCACATTTTCTAACCTATCAGAAGCTCGCCCAAAACAACAACAAACAATAACAAACAATAACATAAAAATGCATAAAACATGCAAATGTTTCCACAGAGCAGAACATATTTAATATTACAGATGAATATTAGTGCGTTGCATCCCGTTGAAGATAACAAGACCGACGAGAATAACCACCCATGGTGCGACTCTATTAGATAATATTTTTAAACATGTAATGAAAGAAACTATAAAAGCCGGGATATTGATAAATGATATAAGTGACCACTTACCAGTCTTTGTAACTTATGACTGTTGCTATAAAGTTCATAGAAATGTAGGTAAGATGATATATAAAACAATTAGAACAGAAAAGGCAATGCAGTGTCTCAAAAATGAGTTAATAAAACAAGATTGGACTATTGTATATAAACATAAGGATGTCAATAAAGCCTATGAGGCATTCTTAAGTATATTCATGGCCTTATTAGAGAAAAATAGCCTACTTATTGAAGTCAACAGGAAAGACAAGTATACAGGAAGACCATGGATGTAAAAAAAAGAACACCTTATATAGAGAATTCATTCAAAAGAGAACTACAGAATCTGAAAAGAAATATGAAAAGTATAAAAATAAATTAACTAACATAATGAGAACTTGTAAAAAAGAATACTTCATCAAAAAGTTAGAAGATAATAAAGATAGCATGAAAGGGATATGGAATGTATTGAATAGTATAATAAAAAATGCACCAAGGACTAATGACTACCCTGGGTATTTTATGGAAGGGACAAATACTATTAGTAAAATGAACGAAGTAGTAGATGGATTTAATGATTTTTTTGTACATATAGGGCCAAAACTAGCCGCGGAAATAAAGGTTGATGTGATAGAAAGGGAGACTGGAGGAAACACTGAAAGGAATGCAAGTTCAATGTTTTTAAGAGCAGTGGAAGAGAAGGAGATGTATGATATTGTCAGTGGACTTAAGAACAAAACAAGTACTGACTCCCATGATATTGATATGTTAACAGTAAAGAGAGTAATTGATGGTATTGTAAAACCGCTACAATATATTTTTAATTTGTCTTTCCAGGAAGGGGTTTTTCCACAAAAAATGAAAGTAGCAAGAATTATTCCCATTTATAAATCAGGTGAAAAGCATTGTTTTACAAATTATAGACCAGTGTCGGTACTCTGCCAGTTTTCTAAGATACTGGAAAAACTATTTCTAAAAAGACTTGATAACTTTGTGGAAAAACATGATCAGTTGGCAAATTGCCAGTATGGGTTTAGAAATAACAGATCAACACTTTTGGCATTGATGGATTTAATGGAAGAAATAACTGAATGTATGGATAACAAGAAGTATGCACTTGGAGTTTTTCTAGATCTAAAAAAAGCATTTGATACTGTTGAGCACAAAATTCTTATAATCAAACTGGAGAAATATGGGTTTAGGGGTGTGGTATTGGATTGGATAAAAAGCTATGTGATGAATCGACAGCAATATGTACAAATAAAGGAGTTTAAATCTAAACTGATGGATATTGAATGTGGAGTACCTCAAGGATCAGTATTGGGACCAAAAATGTTTATAATGTATATAAATGATATTTGTAAAGTATCGAAGATCCTAAAGTTTGTAATTTTTGCAGATGATACCAATATACTTTGTTCAAGTGGGGAATTTCAACAGGTTGTGGAGGTGATCACACAGGAGTTAAAGATATTAAAGATGTGGTTTGATAGAAACAAATTGTCCTTAAATTTAAATAAAACAAAATTTTTGTTATTCAGAAACCATAAGAAAGATATTAACATTGAAATTTGTGTTGATACTGTATATCTAGAAAGGGTTAATACCATAACATTTCTTGGGGTGATCATTGATCATAAGGCCTGTTGGAAATCACACATCACTTATGTGAGGGGAAAGTTAGCGCGGGGCGTTGCTGTCTTGGGGAAAGTAAAACATTTTCTGGATAGGAAAACATTATATATGTTATATTGTGCATTCATATTACCATACATGAGTTATTGTGTAGAGGTTTGGGGAAACACATATAAAGTAATATTCAGACCATAATCATAATGCAGAAAAGGGCTATTAGACTAATAAATCAGGAGGGGTATAGGGCTCACACAAACACACTCTTTATTAAGACGCAAGCTTTAAAATTCCAGGACCTGGTCAAGTTTAAAACAGTGCAAATAATATATAAGGCAAGGAAAGGGATGCTCCCAATTGAAATAAGTAAATGGTTCTTAGAAAGAGAAGGGAGGTATAATTTTAGAGGGAAGTGGAATTTAAAAGTACAAAGAGTAAGAACAACATTGAAAAGGATGTCTATTTCAATAGCGGGCGTTAAATTCTGGAATGAGTTAACAGAAGAAATAAAGGACAGTAGTAATATAAACCAGTTTAAAATAAAACTCAAAAAAGAAATGTTAAATAAGTATAAGAATGAAGAAAATGCAATTAACCCAGGACGGCATGCAAACTGATGTTTAATCTCTTCTACAAATTAGAAAATCTAAATATAGTTCTAGTTGAACATGAGAATTTTATTTATTTTTGTTTGAAGGCCTTGTAACTGTCTTGTTGTTCACATTGAGATGATGAGGATGTAAACCTGAGGGGGTGGGGCTAGATAAGTACATACTTCTGCCTGCTCCTTTTCAAACAACTGCTTGGGATGATTTTATGAAATGTTGGTGAACGTATACGTTTGAACTGAACTGAAGATGTAGAGTTTGCTTGTGTCTGCACGTGGACATTCTAGAGTTTAGTTAGGTTTTCTGTTTTAACTGCAGTGAGATGCATCATGGGAGATGTGGTTCTAAGTTCCCAGCTTTAAACACCATCTGATCTTAATGAGCCATGGTGAGTTTGCAGATCAGCATCCAGTCTTTTAGAAACCATCTGTTACTGATCAAACACCACACCACACATCTGGCCTACAAACACAAGGGACCAGTTTGACCAGGAAAAGGATGCGATTACTTTTCACATGTTAACCGAATGAGTCTGGAGGTCAGTCGGGTCAACGCCTCTCCCTGGGCTTACCGTGCTGGAGGGAGGATCTCAATGATCCTAGGAGCTAAGTTGTCTGAGGCTTTCTGCCTGAATAGAAAAGAAATATAATAGAAAATCTCTTTATTGTCCCTCAGTGGGGAAAGCTTGGTGTTGCAGCAAAAAGGGAGAGAAACAAAATAAGAGTGAAGTGTAAACAACAAGAAAACAGAAATATTTAAAAGATTCTAAATATTAAGAATAAAAAGAAATGCTGTGTCTATAAACACATTTTAAGGAAAAAATAATGAAAAGAATTGAGACATAAGAAGAACTGAACACCACTGTTTTATTTCAACTTTACTTGCTCGTGTGTAATTGGGTTATTCCACATTCAGTGTTACTGCAAAAATAAGAGTTTCCAAATGAAAAGGTTTAACAGTGCATATGTGTAGATAAAGGAAAATGTGCACATTAGCCGTCACTTTTTCAACAAACGCCTGCCCCGGAGAATGAAGACGATTTGTCTTGTACCTTTACAAAATGAAATCTGTCAGACAGGTAGGATTTAAACCAGCCTAGCGCTGTTCCTTTGATCCCTACAACATGTTCAAGTCTTTCTAAAAGAACATTGTGATCTAGTGTGTCAAAGGCAGCACTGAGATCTAACAAGACTAGAACAGACACAAGATTCTTATCTGAGGCCCGTTCCCATCGATTCCCGATTCTTTCAAGACATGACATGTTCTAAATGAGCCAGCTAACCACAGGTCCTACTGGATGAAATAATCTTAACTTCAACATGAATTTTAACTCTATGAACAACAACATCACCTTCATTTAGACTAAAACATGTTTTGGAGACAAAAAGAAGACGACTTGCAGCACAACCAGTGTGTTTGTTTCTGACCACAACCAACGTCTGGAAGAAGCCTCTGGGATGAGAGGCTAAATGTCTCCAACATATCCAGAAACGTCCAGCTGTTTCCAGCTAAAACTCTCAGGATGATCATGTCCAGGATGACTGAGAGCCACACCTCCATGCTGCAGCAGCTTCAGTCACAACAGGAAGTGAAACTTAAACGTAGCTGCTGTCAGTAACAAGCTAACAGGTTTAAACATTAAAACTCAACAGAAACAGTTCAGAAAGGAAATTAAAATGTTATTTACTATTATTATTTTATTATTATTATTATTATTATTTACTGTGGCAGAAGCTGCTGTGGTCCACCACAGAGAAGCTGCTCTAGCATGATGACTTTAATTATTCTACAGGTATTTGTTCAGCCTTCTGACGCTCACACACACACACACACACACACGCACGTACGCACACACACACACACACACACACACACACGCACACACACACACACGAGTGTTGGTGAGCGGCTGCGTCTGACTGCTGACGCTCCGTGTGTGTTTTTATTTCTGCAGTGAGACAAACTCACCTCACACCGTCCAGAGTTTGTTCTTTAAAGCTTCTATTGAATCCACCGTGTTGACGTATTTAACACGTTTCCTCTACGCTGCAGGAGTTAACGTTTACATCACGGAGTAAAAGTTCGCCAGATACACAGACAGCTGGGGTGATCGGCTCTGAAAAGCCTTGATCACAATTTGCAGATCACGTTTATTTTTCATGGAGATCGGCCGTGGATTCCTCTTCCGTCAGCATTCTATGAATCGAAACTAGGAATCGAAATAAAAAACGTTGAGCGATTTTGGGAAAAATGAACAGTTGGAACCAGTTCAATTCGATGCTCGATGCCAACCCTAGTTATCTCTGATGCTGCCTCACTGAGGAAGAAGAAATCGCATTAGGGAGGATGCTAAAGATTTTGTTTCTAATAGAATTAAATTTTACTTGTGAAAAATCCCATGAAGGCATTGCTGCTGAGGGCTAAGGGAATAGATGGCTCAGAGTAGAGCTGCACGATATTAGGAAAACCTGCGATATTCGATAACAGTGCTTAATATTGCGATATCGATATTACTCACGATAAATGAACAAATACTAAAGTATGCAGTGTTGATGTCGTCTGGCGTGTGACGTCTGCTCTGGGTTCAAAGCAAACAAAAACTAATGCATGAATTCCATTACAACATAACTTTTTTATTGTAAAAACATGCAGCTGCACCCGCTACTGTATTAGCAGCTGCACCCGCTACTGTATTAGCAGCTGCACCTGCTACTGTATTAGCAGCCGCACTCGCTACTGTATTAGCAGCTGCACCTGCTACTGTATTAGCAGCTGTACCTGCTACTGTATTAGCAGCTGTACCCACTACTGTATTAGCAGCTGTACCCGCTACTACATTAGCAGCTGCACTCGCTACTGCATTAGCAGCTGCACCCGCTACTGTATTAGCAGCTGCACCCGCTACTGCATTAGCAGCTGCACCCGCTACTGTATTAGCAGCTGCACCCGCTACTGTATTAGCAGCTGCACCCGCTACTGTATTAGCAGCTGCACCCGCTACTGTATTAGCAGCTGTACCCGCTACTGTATTAGCAGCTGCACCCGCTACTGTATTAGCAGCTGTACCCGCTACTGCATTAGCAGCTGCACCCGCTACTGCATTAGCAGCCGCACCCGCTACTGCATTAGCAGCTGCACCCGCTACTGCATTAGCAGCCGCACCCGCTACTGCATTAGCAGCCGCACCCGCTACTGCATTAGCAGCCGCACCCGCTACTGCATTAGCAGCCGCACCCGCTACTGCATTAGCAGCCGCACCCGCTACTGTATTAGCAGCCGCACCCGCTACTGCATTAGCAGCCGCACCCGCTACTGCATTAGCAGCCGCACCCGCTACTGTATTAGCAGCTGCACCCGCTACTGTATTAGCAGCTGCACCTGCTACTGTATTAGCAGCTGCACCCGCTACTGCATTAGCAGCTGCACCCGCTACTGTATTAGCAGCTGCACCCGCTACTGTATTAGCAGCTGCACCCGCTACTGTATTAGCAGCTGCACCCGCTACTGTATAAGCAGCCGCACCCGCTACTGTATTAGCAGCCGCACCTGCTACTGTATTAGCAGCTGCACCCGCTACTGTATTAGCAGCCGCACACGCTACTGTATAAGCAGCCGCACCCGCTACTGTATTAGCAGCCGCACCCGCTACTGTATTAGCAGCCGCACCCGCTACTGTATTAGCAGCTGCACCCGCTACTGTATTAGCAGCCGCACCTGCTACTGTATTAGCAGCTGCACCCGCTACTGTATAAGCAGCCGCACCCGCTACTGTATTAGCAGCCGCACCTGCTACTGTATTAGCAGCTGCACCCGCTACTGTATTAGCAGCCGCACACGCTACTGTATAAGCAGCCGCACCCGCTACTGTATTAGCAGCCGCACCCGCTACTGTATTAGCAGCTGCACCCGCTACTGTATTAGCAGCTGCACCCGCTACTGTATAAGCAGCCGCACCCGCTACTGTATTAGCAGCCGCACCTGCTACTGTATTAGCAGCTGCACCTGCTACTGTATTAGCAGCCGCACACGCTACTGTATAAGCAGCCGCACCCGCTACTGTATTAGCAGCCGCACCCGCTACTGTATTAGCAGCCGCACCCGCTACTGTATTAGCAGCCGCACCCGCTACTGTATTAGCAGCCGCACCCGCTACTGTATTAGCAGCCGCACCCGCTACTGCATTAGCAGCCGCACCCGCTACTGTATTAGCAGCCGCACCCGCTACTGTATAAGCAGCCGCACCCGCTACTGTATTAGCAGCCGCACCCGCTACTGTATAAGCAGCCGCACCCGCTACTGTATTAGCAGCCGCACCCGCTACTGTATTAGCAGCCGCACCCGCTACTGTATTAGCAGCCGCACCCGCTACTGTATAAGCAGCTGCACCTGCTACTGTATTAGCAGCTGCACCTGCTACTGTATTAGCAGCCGCACCCGCTACTGTATTAGCAGCCGCACCCGCTACTGTATTAGCAGCTGCACTTGCTACTGTATTAGCAGCTACACCTGCTACCGTATAAGCCTACTTCCTGTAGCCATCCTCATAGCTGTAATGACGTAGGTGGCATCATTTCCTTCTCCGTTTTTCTGGCTACAGTAAGTAGCTAAAACAATAGCAAACAAGGTAAAGAACAAGTTTTGTTTTCTGTCTTTAAAAAGAAACACAAATGCAAGTTGAAAAGAGACAGCATGAACATACAGAAGATTCCCGGAGTTTAGTTTAAAAGTACGCGGTTTAGAATTAAACCAGGGAGAACACTTCCTGGTTTAATTACCTTCCTGGTTTTGAAGCCTGATAGTTTTTCTGTCTGTATGATTTCTTCAGGTGGGGGTCATTCTGGTCCAGTGCCTTTTGTTGATCTTCTACACTAGCTGTGTGTTTCTCTTCATCGGTACCTGTGTGTTGGGACTATGCATCAGCAGTGTCTTCCCCTCCATGCTGGCTTTGACAGAGGACATGTTGGATTACAAAGGTAAACACACACACACACACACACAGTAGTAATAAAATCTAATTCATTATTAATTATTGAATCGTTAGAAATTGCCAGCTGATAAATGTCTTCTCCAAAGAAACCAACCGCTTGGTTGAAGTCTTTACATTAACACGATCCTCCTAATCAAACCTATGCTGAGCTTTCTCTGATGAAAAATATTTATAACTTTCATTATACATTTATAACAGTTTGGCTATGGAGGTCTAATTCATCCAAATTTGGTTATAAATATAAAAATAAATGGAATCAATGGTCCAAATGTCGCTCTCACATATAACCTTCCCAAGTATATTAATATAAACTTATTTATCTATCATTTTCAATAGCAGTAATTTAACATAATCCCTATTTTTGAAATTTCTGTTTTAATTATAATCGAATTAATTAGATTCATTTTTGATTTTAAAATTGCTTCCCAAACATTGCGCGACTTGTCCCTGTGACCACAAACAGGTAGCCAGGTTTCCATGGTCACACAGGGCTTTGATCTTGATGTTGACCAATAGGAGTGAAGCGGACTCTTCATCCCCGCCCATTAGGCTTCCCTCCCCTCTTTCCTGTTATTATGAGTCAGAAGGAACGGGAGAAACAATCTGAGGAAAAGAAACAAGATAAAACAGGTAAAAGTAAAAAGACGAGGAGAAAATGCAGAATAAACATTTACAGGAGAAAATAAATAATTATAATATATAACTGACAGTAAATATAGACTTATTAGGAAATACTAACACAATATGAATAAATGAAAATGCTACAAGAAACTAATTATTAAACTATAAATTTGGGGATCAAATAATTAAATAGCAGGGATAATGTTAAATTAATACTGTTGAAAATGGTAAACCAATATTTATTAATACAAATTTCACACACTGGAATGTTGTTGTTTTATTCAATTATAAATCTTGCTCATTAATTACATAATCAAGTACTTTATTTTTATAAATATTACCAAATCTGCAGAGTCGGAGCTCCAGTTATTAATGGAGGTGTGTGTTTTAAAGGTTGTGCAACGACAGTCCTGGTGACGTGCGCCAGCGCCGGAGAGATGTTGCTGCAGCTGCTCGTTGGATCAGTAAGACACATCCTATCTCCTGGGACATACAGGTCAGAGAGGGACATCTGAAAGGGACAGGACAGACTCAAGGGGACATATTTGGGTTTCTGAGTTCCAGGGAGTTACATCTGAATCTGAAGGCTAATACTCTGTATTCTTTCCTGGGCACGTTTACGTGAGTTATACCTTACGTGTGTTTTGGATTTTTTATATTTTTTTATCAACTTGTTAGTCAGGAAAATGTTCTGCTTGTTTGTCCATGGAGTGGGCGGAGCTAAAAACATGCAGCTGCTGGAAGGTGCCTTGGTTGTTTTTGGCTTCAGCTTCTTCATCATGTCCTACATATAGTTCTTGGTCTCACTCATGTTTCGATGCCGTGGGACCAACAGCAACGTAGCAGGTAACTGCTCCACTCGCTGAGCCACAGCCATTTGGGTCCAACAGAAATAAGCTGAGCGTGAGGATCCATGACCAGCATCTTATGGGCCATTCCCATCTGTACCGGGTCGGCCCAGGCCAGGTAGCGTAGGTTGTTTACATATCTGGGTGGCCTGGTATATTTCCGGGCCAGCCAAGGCTCATTCTCAGCCCTCTTCTGGAGGGGGTCTGCTTCAGGCCGACCAGGGCCAACACACCCACTGCTGACAGCAAATTCACACCTTCCATTAGAGCAAGCCTCTGATTGGTGGGTAGAATCAGCCCACATGGGCTTAAGACAAGGATGTGTGGAATCAACTGGACCAGGCTGGGGCGACCGGGGCTACCCGGCCCGGGCCGACCCGGTACAGATGGGAATGGCCCATATGTGTCAGATCGACTGATCCAACAGGCAGCAGGAGCATCAGAGAGCAGGGCTCGTGTTTCAGCTAAAGGTTAGGAGGCAAAGAGTGGAAGCAGTACCCAGAATAAAGCCTTGTTTCAAGGAAAATGATGCTGTTTACTACACAACATGTAGGCAGATCTACCGCGGCAGCAGAGAAAGCCTCCAGTTAGCTGTGGACATGGGCGTCGCACCCGTGGGGCATGTGGGGGATTCAACACCCACACTTTTCTTATTGAGATGGTTCAACACCCACACTTTTCTTATTGAGATGGTTCAACACCCACACGTTTCTTATTGAGATGGTTCAACGCCCACACTTTTCTTATTGAGATGGTTCAACGCCCACACTTGTCTTATTTCTCTCCTGTTGCTCTGACACAACCGGCTTTCAACCAATCGATTTGCTTCCCACCATAAATCCCGCCTGTTTGGTCATTGTCCAACATTCATAATAACGTAACACTGGAGTCTACTTATCTGTCTCGCTCACAGATGTTACACAGATTGTTCTTGAAAATAACTTGAACTGCAGGTAGTGTTGGATGTCTTGCTTTTGGATTCATCCAGTGTGATGATTACAGCTGTGGAGATGCTTTTTTAAATAATACACTTTTATCTCACCTACTCCGTTACCACAGCTCATAGGAAACAGGTTTTCACTTCTGCGAGGTGTTTGGTGAATCTTACCTCCCCTGTTGTTTTGTTTTTCAATCCAAAGAATGTACAGCTAAATTCTTCATTTTGCAAGTAATGTACTTTATAGGTCATAGCTTGAGCTGTGTCTAATTTTAGGGTTCAAACTGGAGGAAATAACACAATAAGTTTTCATTTTTGGAGATGTGTAATGTACTCAGGTCATTCATCAATGTGTTATCATTAGTAATTCATAAATCAGACTGCATCATTTGCATGTTGGTTAACCCCTGGTTAATGATTAAGTTGTTTCCTAAAGTGTTGTTGATTTGTCTTTTAATGTCTTTTAGTGTCCTGCTATTCATAATCACCACCACCATTCTCTACTAGTGACTACGCTGTTTAATGTTACATTCATATTACGTTCTTATAAAACAGGAAGTAAATGTAACAAACCATTTGATGGCGTTGTTAAAATAAAACCAATAGCATGTCCACACTTTAATGGCTATATTCCTGTAACCACGAGGTCTTTTTCATTACTTTTGGACTCATTATAAAGGGAATTCTTGTGGGATTTGTTCAGATGTGTGAATATTAGAATATGTGTTGCTGATGAAGTGTAAATGGACAAGGAACATTGTAAAAAAGTTGATTATTTTTCTTTTGATTATTTTGCCTGAAATGGTTGATTTCAGGATGAATACCTCTTTGGAAAAATGCATCAGTAGTTTTGAATTTCACCGAATTTACAATTTTACATCTTGACATTAGCTGTACAAGGTCTGAGTTTGATAAAGTGAAGAACAACAATTTTCAGAGGTTTGTAATATATGCACACTGACGGCGAGGTCTCACATGCCACAGTGGGCCACTTGTAAGAGGAATAGTTGAACGCTTCTTCTATGGAATAGTTTTTGTTGTCCAACTTTAAAATCAGCTTTGTTAACATTCAGTGACAAATAAAGTTTGTCGAAACTGCCCCGCCGCTACCTGAGTACACCTGTGCCCTGGTGGACTGGGCTGGAACTGCAGTTTATTCAGGAGAGTCTCTCCGGACCCCACCGTTGGATTATTGGAGCCGGTCCGGTTAGTTAGGAAACCTCTGAGCCAATAGAATCGCTAGCTTTTGACTTTTTTAGGCTAGTTTTTTGGGATTTGGCGCCGGATGGATGCAAGCTAAAACAGCCACGACTCAGCTTAGTGTGGTGTTGTGAAGATGGATTACACAAAGGGATTGGACTGCTTTCACTATAACATGGATTGTGACCATGAATCAACAAAGGTAAGACTGAATTTACGCTTTTCACGTCATGAAGCGAGCTGTGGTTGGTTAGCTGCTGGCTCTGTGAACTTTGCACGTAGAGTGCATGAATATTGTTGGAAAGAGGAGAGCCTGGGCTTTCATTTAAGCGGCGGATTCTGTGGATAGGATATTGGATTGTCGCTACTGTGTGTTTTTCTCTAAATGCGTGTTTAGTGTCTTTTTACCTCCTTCTGATTTAACAGCTTATTGTTGAATTGGGTGTTGTTGATGGAGAAAACTCGGGTTCTGTTTGGAAGATCAGTTCTTCCCGTTCTGCATGTGTGCGGTTTATACATCGGTGAATATTAAGCATGTTTTTGGAAGGACTTTGTTACTGTGAATTATGCGCGGACCCGTTACTGGATTGAGGCTGAGTTTCAATTTACAACTGATGACGTCCACAGACAACATCCCCCACACTGTTGAAAAGCGTGCAGCGCGCCTGCCTGTGGAGCAAACAATCAAATTGGGTTTTGGTTTCAGTAAAAGTTACAGAAACGTTACGTTTTGGTTAAGCCTCTTTATGGATTCGTTTACGCATGGTGTGAACAAATGTAGAGCAGAATCTGTGCCCCTGGTCACCCCAGGGAAAACCAGCGTTCTTTAACCATGAATGCATCTTATTTAATGAAGACATACAGGTGAGACTCAAAAAAATTAGAATATGCCTGTGATCCAGCTCAGACTGAGGGAAAGGCTCAGGAACCATCAGCAGGTGTTCTGGATTCATCAGCTAATCAGAGGGTGACACTTTCAGTCTAGAATATTGAACCTTTTCACAATATTCTAATAGTCTGAGATGTTGAATGTGGGTTTTCATCAGCGGTAAGCCAGAATTATCACACTTATAACAAATAAAGATTTTAAATTTAGCATGGAATGAGTCTGTCTCATGTGTTAGTTTCACCTTTTAAGTTGAATTACTGGCATGAATGAATGTTTGTACCAGATTCTAATTGATCAAGTTTCACCTGTGCACGTAAAACTCTAAAAGTTATACATTTAATGAGCAAATAAAATATTCAGAATAAAAAAATATTGATGTTGCTGCTGCTAAACAGTTTTAAAACAAAGTTTCTAGTTTTTTGGGACATTTTTGTAAAGAGACAGGCACATAAAGCCGTTCTGAAATTCTAAAATAAATCTTGAAGGAACATATCAAGGAACTTTTTCAAATGTCGTTTTCCAAAATGTTTGTTTCTCTCAAATTTGATGTAAGTGTGTTGGACATGGGAAGGCCTCCGTTCTCCACTCGTGGGACCAAGGCTTTGCATTGGTAGCGTCCATCAGACAGAGCATCTCCAGAAGAAGAGAGCCTGCTGGTTTCAAGCTCTGAATCACCCCGTGTTGTACGGACAGAGATACAGGCAGAAAATACTCCAACAAAGCAGGAACCAAGATAGAAGGATCGTGTGGGGGCAGCACTCGCACTCCGAACATTGTCCGAGAAGAAATGCAAGTTTGTTACAGGTGTCGCCCGAAAACTTTATGGATTCAGAACCATTTAAATAGAGTCGAGAGTATTAAAAAGATTATGAGGGTTCCGAAAGTCTGATATGATGTCCAAGTAGAACTTTACCCAGGTCCGTTTGACAGCTGTTTGGTAGAACATCCATCTCAATGTTCAGAAATGCATCTGCAGTGGCTCAAGGACAACAGATTCGACTGATCAGAGAGAGCACCTTAGGAAGCATCTTCTTGTGTGGCATTTGGTGAGACCTTTTAGAGGCCGACTTTCATTTATCTATAAAAATACTCACATCTGTGCAGAAGGTTTATCTCAACAACATGGCTGCCAGCTGTAACAGCTGTCATCGACAAAGCTGACAGTGACAGAGAAATTAGTAGCCAAGCCTGCTGTCAAGACTGTAAACGAGGCTGCTTATGTTTAATGGATATCGTCGATCGTTTAAGAAGTGAAACCCAGAAGAAAAACAGGCTGAGAGTTGGTTTCGCCTCCGCCCAAGCCAAACATTTTTCGCTGGTGCAGCTGTCTGGGTTGG
This sequence comes from Nothobranchius furzeri, assembly GCF_043380555.1. Taxonomy (NCBI): domain Eukaryota; kingdom Metazoa; phylum Chordata; class Actinopteri; order Cyprinodontiformes; family Nothobranchiidae; genus Nothobranchius; species Nothobranchius furzeri. The sequence goes on along the minus strand of NC_091743.1, from coordinate 1,187,052 downwards.
CTGCCTTTCCTGGACAAAGGTTATCCGGGCCGGTCCCGGACGACATTGCTTCCATGCTGCCCCTGCCCTGGCTTGGTTCAAATGGTGGCCAAGTCTTACTGGGAGTAAGTCCTGATATCCCAGAGATGTGGGCGGGTGGTGCAGGATTGTGTTGCGCGGATGGTCCCATGCCCAGGGTGAATGTTTCTGCTTGCGCTGACCATTAGAAATGTATTGGGGCCAGACCAAAGGCTCCCATCAACAGCTCTGATCTGTTCCACTTCTGGGTTTTCTCCACTCTGACCTGAAGTGGTCTGAGGCACAAAAAAGATGGAATGATGGGATGGAACTACATGCTCCCAATCTCTCCAACCGTTTTGCGGTGTCATCAGAGATGGCTGAACCTCCACCATCCTGTTGTCTAGCCCCGGCTGTACCGCTGCCTGCAGCCTCTGCCAATCAGCACTCTATTAGCCAACTGCAACAAAAGAAGGCTCCCTCCAGGTCTGCCAATTCCAACTTTATATCACCGGACGGGATTTTTGTTCCTTCTGAATAAATTGACGTCACACGAGCCACAGCATCTGACCTATCCCCCTCGATTGCTGTTTGCACCAACCGTTGTCATTATTGGTGGCTGTTGGAGCTATTTGGGTTACTTACAGTTGTTGGGTTATTTATTGGGTTTAGTTGTTGGTTAATGATGATGTTATTTATTTTTGTTTTGCTTGTGAGAATCAGCCTGGAAGAAAAGAGGTGTTTTGTTTGGGTTAGGGTTAGGGTTTGCGTGCACTGGGATGGGCCTATAGTTTTTTTTACCAGAGCAGGAAAAGCAGCTGTATACAGTACTTTCCAAGTTGGATGAATAAACACCAAAAATATTCAACAGTTAAGATTGTTTGGACATTGGACTTCTTTTGCCTACGTACAAGGCATCACTTCAGTGCAGCAGTGGCTTGGATTTAAAACCCTAAGGAAATTGGTTGGACAAACAAGGAATCGCCACTACAGTGGCTATTATTAGAAATGTGCATTTCTCCAATGCCACCCCACTGTGTTTTCCAGGGGTAGCAGTCCCTGTTATTTTAGATACACTTGTTAATCTACTTCCATCACTTCCTCAATCTATTAAAAGGATAACTATCCATGTGGGTTTCAATGACACCAAGTGCAACCATTCTGAACTGACAAAAAGTGACGTTGGTTTGGTTTTTAATGTTCTTAAACAACGCTGAAAGTCCTTATTTATCGCAGGTCCTATCTCTACCAGCAGTTGTGGAATTTTAGCAGGATTCTTGGGCTTCATTCATGGCTTCAGTCTACCTGCAGAGTGCAAAACTTTGTTTTGATTGATAACTTTAACTTGTTCTGAACAATGAGCAAACCATTCATTTTAAAAGACTTTTTAGAACACAGACTTGATTTCTTTGGAATTGTGGAAAGTTGGGTCCCTCTGGATGCTTTCTGAATTATTACCCAATGATTTTATGTGTTTTAATGTAAAGGGTGGTGGGTTGCTCTGTGTTGTTGGGGGTTGTCTTAACTGTAGACAACTGTTCTCCGGCACTTGTTGACAGCTTTGAATTGTGCTAAACTGACTTTGGCATAGCCTCTAGATTCCTAGGATTTCTTATCTACCATCCTCCAAAGTTTAATACTAACATTCTATTTGATTTTGTTGACCTTTTGGCTGTTTTTTAATCTAAATATGATCGTGTTGTCATCCTAGGAGAGTTTAACATTCATGTGTGTTGTCCTGGCATTCCACTTGTCAAGGAATTTTTTGAAATTTTAGATTTTTTTATTGTTTGGATCAGGTCCAACTCATAAGTATGGATACACGTTGGACTTCGTTCTCTTTTTGGCATTCCATCTATGAGTGTTGATGAGGTAGGACAGTTTGCGCTGATCACTGGGCTTTGATGTTTCACTGTATTGGACTTGCTTACACGGTCTAAACTTGCTCCATCTACTTTATCTTGATTTCTGAATGCACAGAAATGTTCTGACCTTGTGGTAGGCAATGGCCAAATTTGTACTCTGCATCAATATGTCCAGAAACATTTTATAGTAAGGTTAACCGGTTATGTGCATCAGTCCTCAACGAGACTGCTCCTTACTATCCAGGTCTGAATCAGAGTGGTGGCACTCTGAAGACATCAGTTATCAGGTGTGACTGTAGGGCTTAAGTACTTAGGGATCTGAAACTTTTAGGTTTGACAAACATACCATACCATACCATACCATTTTATTTATAAAGCGCATTCAACATGGCATTACAACCAGACAAGGCGCTGTACATTAAAAGATTACAGTTAATTAACACGTTCAGAATGACATTTAAAGCATAGTTTATAAGAAAAAATGAAAACAAGAAAATACTCGAACTAACAGTCGTAAAACACTAAAAACACAAAGGAATGTGAAACAACAGATAAAAACATATGAAAGAACCACAGTAATACAGATGTTAATTATTGTGCATTCTATTGTAGAAAGAATGCAGATGTCGAAAGTGGTCCATGATTATGTATTATATGCAAGGTTGAAGTAGTGAGTTTTCATGCGAGATTTAAAAATGCTAATTGTTGGTGCTTGCCTCACTAGTAGTGGTAATGCATTCCACAGCTTGGGAGCACAGACAGAGAAAGCCCTTTCTCCACGGCTTTTCAGACGTGCGTTAGGAAGAGCTAGGAGGAGCTTATCCTCAGACCTGAGAGCACGAGGCGGATTGTAGTAATGGACGAGTTGACACAGATATGGAGGAGCTTGACTGTTCAGGGATTTATAAGTGAGCAGCATGATTTTGAAATTGATCCTGAGATGAACGGGCAACCAGTGGAGAGATTTTAGAATTGGTGTAATGTGCTGTCTTCTGTCAACTCCAGTCAGGAACCTAGCTGCTGAATTCTGGACTAGCTGAAGTCTAGATTGAGCTGCTTTACTGATGCCGTATAAGCAGGAGTTGGAGTAATCCAGCCGTGAAGTGATGAAAGTGTGGACTACTGATTTGAGAAGACGGACACTCAGGATGTGCTTAAGTTTAGAGATACGCCTGAGGTGGTAAAAACATGATTTAACTGTGTTATTGACCTGAGCATCCATCTTCAGAGCCTGGTCTATTTTAACTCCAAGGTTGGAAATTACAGTGGAGACATTAGGTGAGAGATAGTTGAGGTCAGGTTGATGAGTAGCCGGGATGCTGTGAGGATTAAAAACGATTACTTCTGTTTTGGAGTCATTCAGATGGAGGAAGTTATCAGCAAGCCAAAGCTTAACATTATCGATACAACCAGACAGAACTTGCATTGATTGAGTTGGCTTGAATGAAAAGTAGATCTGACAGTCATCAGCGTAAAGATGGTATGAGACAGCGTGCCTTCTGAAAATGGCTCCTAAGGGCAGTATATAGAGGTTAAATAGTAACGGGCCGAGTATTGAACCTTGTGGGACACCCCAACGGAGTGGTTGTGACTCGGATGAACAGCCATCCAACATGACTCTAGCGGACCTGTTATAAAAGTATGACCTGAACCAATCTAGGGCTGAACCAGAAATGCCAGCCCAAGTCTGAAGTCTGGTGATCAAGATGTTATGATCGATCGTGTCAAATGCTGCTGATAGATCCAAAAGTAGCAGAACCACATGGAAACCTGAATCTAAAGCGAGAAAAATGTCATTAAACACCCGAACATGAGCAGTTTCAGTGCTGTGCTGTTTTCTGAAACCAGACTGAAAAATGTCCATTACCTGATTGTCATTTAGATGTGTCAGCATCTGTTCATACACTATTTTCTCAAGGACCTTAGATAAAAACGGTAATTTGGAAATTGGTCGGAGATTAGAGTAATCAGTGGGGTCGAGACCAGGTTTTTTCAAGATTGGCTGAAGAACGGCGTGTTTAAAGGCAGAAGGAACTTCAGCCAATGTCAAGCTACTATTTAAGATGTCTAGCACATTATGGCTAATGAAAGGAAAAACCTCTTTCAGGAGACGAGGTGGGATAACATCTTCTGGGGAGCCAGACGGTTTCATGGCAGCAACAGTTTTTTCTAGATAGGGCAGAGAGATGGGCTGAAAGCTTTGAAGTTGCACATGAGGGGGAATGACTGAATCAGGAACATGGTTGGTTTGGTGAATCTGAGCTCTGATTACACTAATCTTATTTAAGAAAAACTGCAGGATTTGGTTACACAAGTCAGCAGACGCAGAGGAAAATAGTTTTGTAACTGGTGAAAGCACTGCATTCATAGTTTTATATAACACACCTTGATTATTAGAATGTAACAGACCGTGTAACCCCGTGTAGAACATGTAAAAAGGTAATTCAGACACATGGCACTGTGTGCTTCTCCACGTGTGGTTCGAGGATTTACGGAGTTATGCTGTTGTGTAGCATTAGCAAGGCTGTTAACGGAACAGCTCGAGTCCAGGATAAAACTTCCCAACAGGGAAGTTTCTTAAACTGAAAGGGTTGAGGGATTAAGAGATTAAATCTAGGGCCTTTGTGCTGCAGGGCAACATCAGTCTGATCCTGCGCTGATGTCCAACACGCAGGTGTGTTTTCCTCCCTGCAGGTGATCCACAGCCGAGGCAGCTACTCCTTCCTGCTGTGTTCCACAGTAACATCTGTCATCTGCTTCTGCCTGTTCCTGTTGCTCCTCTACACCTGTCGTATCCACAGAAACCATCACTTAGGTAAATTATTGTGTTGTCGGTTTGATGATCTGGTTGGGTCCAGGCTCTGGCTGTTAAACAGTGATTAAACAAGCCATCGTGACCTTTGACCTGCTACCTGAGGCCAGTAGAGTCTCGGATAGTTATTCATCTCACCGTTGACCTCTGGGTGAAACTGCTGAGATGTTTGTTCTTGGAAGATCAGCTGTCTGGAATGTTCTCCGCTTGTGAAACATCTTTCTCTGTATAGCGATGGACTGTAAAGTTATGAAATGACCTTTGACCCTTCTCAGATTGAAGGGCAGCAACTTCCTCTTCAAGGTGACTGATGTCATGTATTCCCTCCTTGTGTGAACACACGCCTGTGTGCTCCAGACATCACCAGCTAGACCTCTACGCCCTAGGATAGAACCTTAGGTTAGATGAAAGAGTGAACACATTATTATGACATTAACTGGTTCAATTGACCCCAGAATATATTTTATGGTGTGTTAATGCATTTTTATTATTTTTGTTTCAAACACATGCTGGCTGTGGGTCCCAGCTGGGCATCTGTTGGCTGAAGTGAACACCACCCACATTTTAACCAATGGCTGTGTTCGATGAGCCAGTTCTGCGCAGATTGGACCAGCATTAGACCGGCGAGCAGTGCATGTCGGTTAGATTCGTGTCCGATTTGACGACGACTTGCCCTGACGTCATGCCTACGTAGGCAACGATAACCTCGTGAGATCAAGGCGGCCGCAGATTTTGGAGCAAGGTGCTGCAGTTGCTCTCCACCGGCTGCAAAACCTAGAGGATGACGGGAAACGCCTGGCTCTCACCTGATCTAAGATCTGATTGGTCCTTATCTTGATCCAAACATCCGGTGGTAGAACATGAAATGTTAGTTGTTCACATGTATTCTGTAAATCATGTTACGTTAATGATGACAACTATATAGGCCATAAAGAGAAATGTGTTTTGTGTTATTTTGTCACACTGAAGCTACAGCTGCTAACCTTTACTTATTATTACAGTCATGTCTCCATATACAACATATGATATCCACAAGCACGCGAGGATGGGTTTCAGCTGCTAACAGGCACCAGAATTAAAATAAATAATTAAACACGTATGAATGCTAACGCGATATCTTCAGCCATCGTCACCCGCGAGCTACACATGTAGGAAATTGTGTCCGACTTAAACGCCGGCTTTCAGCCACGCCCCCTGCTGCTTCCGTCTGCTCTCGTCTGGTTTCCAGGCGAGGCGCTGCTCATCTCGAACACGGCCAGTGTTAAACGTTATTGGGGGTGGGGCTAAGGGTACAGAGCTAACAGGAGCCAAACCTTTCAGAGCTTACAGACATTTTGGCTTTAAGTTTTTTTTTCGTGCATCTGCTTCTACAGCTAACTCGAAGCGTGACTTTGGTCACTGAGGAGCCAAAGTTTACTTTAGCCACTTACACACTAGCATCAGCTCCACTAGCCCGCCCGCCCCAGCCAGGCTGCGTTCGTTCCACACTGCCTTAGAAACGTGGATGTGATCGAGCACATGGGTGGGCTGCGAAGTCACGAGCACATCGGCGAGGAAAATAACGTGGACAAGTCTGCGGAGTCTCCATCATTAAACAAAAGCGGCCTGAGCAGTCTTGCTTTTGAGGACTCAGATACTGCATCCTGCAGCACTGTGTGTGTGTGTGTGTGTGTGTTACACAGCTTCAGTGAGAGGCTTGTTAACTTCATGCTTTTGTTCTTTTTTTAAACACAGAAACAGTTTTGTTTACCTGTTTGTAGCTACAGTTTCGCCGACGGCTGCCGGCTTCTTCAGGCTGACGCTGATGGCTTGTCAACTTGTTCATCGTGCATGCGGGAAGCCCTGCGGGCTGATTCAACGGTCAATCAGAGGCTCCCCTAACGGTAGCGGGGATGTGAATCTAAACCTGAGGCCGAGTCGATTATCTCGATACACAACCAGCGAGGAGATGCGTTAACGACACGATGAAACCCTGAGCTGATACAATCTGACACGATCCATCCCTGCTCACAATTCTTTATTGATTTGAAGATGATTTTCTATTAGATACAATTTATGATGCGCCTCAAAAAATGAAGACGAAGCAGGTGAACAAAGACGTAACCGATGTAACGTGGTTTTCACCGCAGACACACGCATGCAAAGATGCATAGTGATATAGCCGACAGTTGTAACCGACGCACACTGACGCTACCGTCATGAGCCAACCACCGGTTGAGATCGGCGGATCTCTCATCCCTAAATGGTAGTCGTGTTTTTGAGCCAGCCAATCAGTCAGCAGTGGGCGTGTCGGCCCCGTTCGGCTCCAGACAGACACCCCGGAGAAGAGGGCTGGAACGACGTTCGGTTGTGCTCAGGACGATTCTGGTTTACCTAAAAGAGAGCAGTCCCAACCGGGTCCAGGCGGAGTGGAGCCAGTGCAGCTGTGCTGCTGAAAAGCCCAGACTGAAGCAGACGTTACCTCAGACACCTGGTGGTCCAGCACACCGCTAACCAGCATGGATCTGGAATGGTTTAAGAGTTTTACTTCAGATGAAAGACATGAAACCTTTCTCTTTCAGATCCGTCTGGATATGTGGAAAAGGAGAAGCCAGAGACCAGTGGCTCCTGATCGCCACCCCCGAGCATCCAGCCCGAGGCCTGACGCCCGATGACCAGCACGACCAGTACACCCATCAACTGCTGAAAATGCCAGGCCCTTTGTGTGTTGGTACAAGAGGCACACACAGTCAGTCAGATGATTTTAATGATTGGTCTCACTCAACAGCTTGTTGTAAACACTTCCTCTGACCTTTGCACATTGAAGCGCCACTTCAACAAGCAGCTTGTAAACATTTGAAAGCATCAAACAGAAAACTGAACCAAACAAACAGAATCCCCAGTTTTTACATTTTAAGGAAACAAATCTTCAGGAGGTACAGGAGGAGACACCAGAACGTCCAAGAGGACGTCCAGATGGGCTTTGGGATCATTTATAGTCACTATTAAACGTTTAGTACAAACACTAGAGGCTACCTGTATCTGTCTACAGTTCAACTCTAATAAAAGTTTTGTGCCTAATTACTAACTCAGCTTCTGTTTCACATAAACGGTAAAAGATCAGATTCAGCTAGGTCTTGTTTTACCAAACACAAGTGCATCACGCTGTCCTCCCTCTGGGAGAACAGTCCAATACAACAGGAACCCCAAGTTCTGCATCAACACCATAGAAAACGGTTTGGCACAATAAGGCTTCGATTCCTACAAAACACCCGAAACTCAGAGCTACCACGCACAAGAGGCCGGGTCAGCAGACACACCCGTTTGGTCTTTACAAAAATAGAAACGCTTCATGAGATCCTATCGTCTTCACATAAAAATATACAACATGACACAGAGGAGGGCTGAAGGGCTTTCCTCCACACACACACACACACACACACACACACACACACACAGGCTGGTGCACGGGAACACTGCTGTAAGGCACCGTCTCCGTCCGTCCGCGGGCTGAGGGGACGCCACATCCTGGTTAGAAAGTCACACTTTGGTAAAACAAACAGCCGTGTTTCTGTCCACACGTCATGTAAACAGGTGTTTGATGATGGGTCGCATAGACAGGTAGAAGCACCCATGTGCTGTCCTCAGACGTATGGCTTTAACCCAGCTGGCATGTGTGGCCCTCGGCTGGCTGATCGAGGTGCTTCTGTGTTCCTGGAGGCTTCAGAATGAAGAATGCATTCACAGCAGGGAATCATGACTAGCCAGAGGAGGCGAGCACGGAGCTGAAAACATCCCCATTACACTGAGCAGCAGCTGAGAGGACATCGGAGCTCCTCACAGCTAGCTGGTGTGCTGCTCTAGATCTTCAGCTGAGAAGCAGCCATGAAGCCACGATCCAAACGCTGGACCTGAGCTGTCCCCCAGATCAGACCGCTGATCATCTCACGAATGTTGAACATGAGAGTGAAGACTTCAGCGGATATGAGGACATGTCCACCCAGGGTTCAGGTGCAGCTAATGAATGTGTCCACATTCCGGGGCGGCGTCCTGGTGAGGACCGGACGAACGTGGACCGGGTTGGCCAGTTCCTTCGTCCACTGGTAAACTCAAGTGAGCGACTGAATTTGGACGGTCTAGCCTTCATATTTATTCCCGCCCCTACTTCAGTGTATGTCCTGTTGCCTAGCAACCACAACGGTAACAAACAGTAGATGAAACTAATCTTAAGCCTCGTTTATACTTCTGTCAGCAGGTTAGCACTCACATGGTCGGAAACGTTTTCCATCCTGTTGCTGCGTCAGTGTTTCACAGCAATTCTCCACCAGAACAGCAGGGGGCGTGTAAACAAACAGACCTTGAAGGGTTGAATTTAAATCAACATTTTAGATTCTTGTGATTTGTCATTGGTCTTATTTTGTTAGATAAAGTTATTAAAAAAACTTGTGAGTGTTAATCCACTCAACGACCCATGGCTGACGGAGAGCATTTTAAGAGAGAGGGCTTGACCTCGAGGATCAAAACCGTTTGGTACAAAGAAGTCAACGGAGCAAAGGAGACGGCGGCGTCCATCCACCAACGCTGCCGCTTTAGTTGGGCCGACCAATCAGACGCATCTGTCCCTTGCATTTGACGGAGAGTTAAAAATGGGGCTGCGTGCCCGTGGGTGAGCCCTTGCGTTGGCGGGTGATGGCGTGCGTCTCCGTGCCTCTGGAGGAACAAACAAGGCTTTAAGCCTGATTTTTACTTCTCCATCAGTGCCGGTGCAGACACCCAGCGGGGCAAGGGCTCACCGATAAGCTCCCAGAGGCGGACTTAGACACAGAATGTTTGAATATCCATCAGAAAATGACAAGAGACCGCAAGCTTGTGATTGGTCAGGACGCCACTTCCTTTAACTCTGTCAACAGTCCCACCACTGATACTGAGCAGCAGATCCAGAACAGACTAGGGTTGTCGGAGTGAAAATGTAACCTCACGGTTATTGTGACCAAAATTACCACGGTTTTCGGTATTATCACGGTATTTTTTTTTAAACGTGCTACATTTTCACACAATTACATAAACCCTGTATGTCAGGAAATATTGTCCTCAGTTTGTGTCTAAATTTTGCCTAAAATGTGTTATTTTGTAATTATGTTGTTTATTTGTTTACATTTTCCCCTTTAGTCTTTAAAATACCAATATTTGCCCATAACTTCTTAATTTTTGTCTGTTTGATGTCATCATTTAAAAATATTAGATCAGATGATACTCAGTACTCAAGTAGCCTTCTAATCAGATACTTTTTTACTCTTACTTGAGTAATAAACCCTATATCAGGAAAATATTGTCCTCGGTTTGTGTCCTTCCAGTGAGCTTTGCAGATGTGGGAAAATGTCATCAGGCAGTAATCGTTGTTAAATTCATAATTATTCTCGGAGAGAGACCAACTCTTATCGGCCCCTGGGAGCCCCGTAATGCATAGCGTCATTTCAACATGGCGGTGTCCGCGACACGGTTTATATGCAGGTAGCGGCGCTGCGGCTGCTTTATATAGCGACTCGTTGCGTTCTCCCTCAACCCAAATCCTCGGATCACGCATTTTAGCTAAAACGCTAACGTTAGCTTGCCTTGCGTTGACTGTAGAGTTGTGGGTGATGGTCACGCAGATGTGTCATGAGATTTGAAGCGTTGCTGCCTTTCACAGACACTTTTTCTGCACGTGCTGCAAACAGGATAGCCGTCTTCTATCAGCTGTCCCTCGGCATTCTTCAAATATCCAGAAGATGCCCGTACTTCCCACTTTGTCTTCTTTGAGGGATAATAAATGTCCAGAGCGCTGCCGTCTCCTCCTTTGGCCATTATTTCAGCTTTAGCTTCAAGAAAGTTTTGGTTGTAAACAACAAAGTGCGCATGTGCCGCCGGCAACTTCAGCCGATGATACGGTGGCTGGTAAGGGTCACCGCGCCTACACCGCAGCCACGGTAACCCACCGAGATAATATAGTTTTTTAAAAAACAAGACGGTTATTACTATTGTCAACTTTTTTACCGGGGTTTACCGCTACACCGGTTACCGTGACAACCCTAGAACAGACTGAAGAACGCATCACAGAAAAAGTCCAAAAATATGAACATTTATTCACCCGTGGCTGAAGGAGTACAAAGATACGGAGCACACGTTTGGTTTGTGGATGGAAACGACGGGAAACGTGGGGTTAGAGGTGCCGACCGCATGAAGAAGTGCAGGACAGTGAGCGTACTGGTGGCAGGACTACGTCCACAGCTGTCCTGGTGGGGAACTGATCTCAACAGTGACCCAGGTGACGGAGAGGTCCGAGAGCAGAACGTCTGACGGTGTGTGTGGAGCAGATGGAGGAGTGTAAACGAGGCTTTAGCGGTGAGAGAGCACAGCACTCGCCCTACATGAGGATGTTTAAAGAACAAAAGCCCAACAACACAACGGCTTTAGGCTTACACCACCAGATACTGTAATCCCCTCGTTTCTCACACCACTACTGCAAATACAAGAACCTGGTTCAGCCCACGACCCATCCTGGGACAGCCTTCTCTGTGAGGACACACCGGACCGGTCTGACATTCAGCAACCAGCAAGACGCGTTTCAAGTATGCTGGGAATTTGGATGTCCTCGGAAGGACGCAGTCCCTGGATGTGGACACGTGTTCGCTGCTGCTCGTTAACGGACTTCGGTTTGAGGTCAAAGGTCATGGGTCAAAGGCTGCTGGGTGGAATTTCATAACCTTCCTGCCTGAATAACAATGTAACTGTGATCATGTAGAGGTTTTCAAAGTGCAGCAAAGACATTTTGGGGTTTGGACTCGGACCAAGTTTCTCTGTCCAATCAGATCTAAGCTCCGTTTCTCCAATCTGACGTAGTTTAAACGTCTACAGGTTCAATGATCACAGCGTTCTAACGGAAAGCTGCTTCATCAGACCTGAATGATTTGATTTACATCACCATGACGATCTGAATAAACCCACCAGCTGGCACACCTGACACATTTAACTCTGAGCACGACAGCCTGTCCATCTGAAGCAGAACTATCCAGCACCTTTCCTACCACGTCAAACAGTTCCTAAAACCCCATCAGAGCACCCAACTGCCGGCAGAGTGGAGACGCACGAGGAGCTGGAGCCTCCAGGGCGAGGGCTTACGGCATGGCTTTCATTCCCATGTGAGAGAGCTGAAGGCAGAGCAGGCCGCGGTGGCTTTCCGGGTTACAAACACCCAGCTGCGTGCCTTCACTACGGCTCAGAGGAAGCCAGAGGAGACGAATGTGTGGGCGTTATCATCCTGAGGTCCAACAGCACGAGACGAGCTGAACGGGCCAGGGAGTCCATGTTGCAGCTCGCAGACGGACCTGTAGTGTGTCTGAAGCACCAGGCTCCGGGAGGG
>NC_091743.1:1147500-1167500 GCF_043380555.1 Nothobranchius furzeri | reverse complement strand
TGCTTTGGGGACAGCAGCATAAACAGGTGGGCCAGTCAGATGCCATTTCTCTGATTACAGGATTTAAAAGTACACACTCATCTACTCTAATCCTTTATTTTAAAGAGAGGACTCTGCATATTTATGAACAGCAATGCAACTGTAAATATGCCAGATTGTAGCCTTAGGCTAATCTCCATCTGCAGTCCTCTGGCAGGTTCATGTTAAAAGAGATAAGACAAATAAAAAGACAAAAAGCAGTTAGGAACATATTTTACGACAAACACAAGTGTAAAAACAAATAAAAGTGTCATCTATGATTGCATCTTTGAGTTTCCTGTAGCCACAGTTTCAATCGTCTTTTGAAATTAACAAAACTTGAGCTTTCTCTCACTTGCGTAGGAATGCTGTTCCAAAAAGTCGAGCCCTGGAATGAGAAAATGTCGTTCGCCTAAGCGTGGGCTCACAGTCACCTCTAACTGTTGCTCGAGTTACTCTGGAAGAGTCCCTTTGTGATTTTTAAATAATAAAATCATTCAGTGGTGGAGGGGATGGACCATGAATAACTTTATAAACCAGGCAAGCAGATTTTAAATGTTTAAAATGTTGGAAACTCGGTAGAGAATATTTATCCAGAATCGGACCGTGATGATTGCATTGGCTTCTTGTCCAGGATTTGTGATGCCCTTTTATAGCAGGACTCAACAGGTCTGATAACAGATGAGGAAGTAAATGACCAGCTGGTGATGCAAAAGCCAATGTGAGACAGTATCACTGAATGTAATACTGTAATGTAATGTCATCGGCATACATAATGGTATCTACATATCGACATACATTTGGCAAGTCATTAACATAGAGTGAAAACAGTAATGGTCCCAAAACTGACCCTTGGGGGACACCTGCTTGTTTGTGCTTATGGGCCAAATATCAGTTCAGAGTACCCACCCTTTTTGGAGTCCCTGGGACGAGTGCTAGATAGTGCTCCATCAGGGGACTCCATTGTCCTGCTGGGGGACTTCAATGCTCACGTGGGCAATGACTGCATGACCTGGAGGGGTGTGATTGGGAGGAAAAGCCCGCCTGATCTGAACTCGAGTGGTGTTTCGTTATTGGACTTCTGTGCAAGCTGCAGTTTGGCCATAACGAACACCATGTTCTAACATAGGGATGCCCACCGGTACACTTGGTACCAGGGCAGCCTAGGTCGCAGGTTGATGATAGACTTTGTAGTCGTATCAACTGACCTGCGGCCATATGTTTTGGACACCCGAGTGAAGAGAGGGGCGGAGCTGTTAACTGGTCACCACCTGGTGGTGAGTTGGATCAGATGGCAGGGGAAGATGCCGTGTAGACCTGGCAGACCCAAACGCATAATGAGGGTCTGCTACGAATGCCTGGCAGAAGAACCTGTCAAGACGGTCTTCAACTCCCACCTCCGGCAGAGCTTTGACCGCATCCCGAGAGCAGTGGGGGACATTGACTCCGAGTGGGACTTGTTCCACTCTGCAATTGTTGAGGCGGGTGTTGCTAGCTTTGGTCGCAAGGTGGCCAGTGCCCGTCGTGGTGGCAACCCCCGTACCCGCTGGTGGACACCAGAGGTTCGGGGAGCCGTCAGGCTGAAGAAGGAGGCCTACAGGGCGTGGCAGGTCTGTGGATCTCCAGAGGCAGCAGACAGGTACCGGATAGCCAAGCGGGGTGCAGCAGTGGCAGTTGCCGAGGCAAAATCTCAGGCGTGGGAGGAGTTTGGTAAGGCCATGGAGAAAGACTATCGATCGGCTCCAAAAAGGTTCTGGCAAACTGTCCGGCGCCTCAGGAGAGGGAAGCAGAAACTCGCTCACACTGTTTACAGTGGGGATGGGGAGCTGCTGACGTCAACTGGGGCTATAGTCAGACAGTGGAAGGAATACTTTGAGGAGCTCCTCAATCCCACCAATGCGCATTCCGAGGAGGAACCAGAGCCGGGAGACCTGGGGATGGACTGTCCAATCTCGGGGGCAGAAGTTGCTGAGGTAGTCAAACAACTACACAGCGGCGGAGCACCGGGGGTGGATGAGATTCGTCCTGGGTATCTCAAGGCTATGGATGTTGTAGGGCTGTCGTGGTTGACACGTCTCTGCAACATTGCGTGGTCATCGGGGGCAGTTCCTAGGGAGTGGCAGCCTGGGGTGGTGGTCCCCATCTTTAAGAAGGGTGACCTGAGGGTGTGTTCCAACTATAGGGGGATCACACTCCTCAGCCTCCCTGGAAAGGTCTACTCCAAGGTACTGGAGAGGAGGGTCAGATCGATAGTTGAATCTCAGATTGAGGAGGAGCAATGTGGTTTTCGTCCTGGCCGTGGAACTGTGGACCAGCTCTATACCCTTGCAAGGGTGATGGAGGGGGCATGGGAGTTTGCCCAACCAATCCACATTTGTTTTGTGGATTTGGAGAAGGCTTATGACCGTGTCCCCAGGGGCACCCTGTGGGGGACGCTCCAGGAGTATGGGGTAAGTGGATTTCTGTTAAGGGCCCTTCAGTCCCTTTACCAGAGGAGCGTGAGTTTGGTCCGCATAGCCGGTAGTAGGTCGGACCTGTTCCCGGTGAGGGTTGGACTCCGCCAGGGCTGCCCTTTGTCACCGGTTCTGTTCATTACCTTTATGGACAGAATTTCTAGGTGCAGCCGTGGTGTGGAGTGTGTCGAGTTTTGTGGCAGGAGAATCTCATCTCTGCTTTTTGCGGATGATGTGGTCCTCCTAGCTTCATCCAGCTCTGACCTTCAGCTCTTGCTGGGTAGGTTCGTGGCCGAGTGTGAAGCGGCTGGGATGAGCGTCAGCACCTCCAAATCTGAGACCATGGTTCTCGACCGGAAAAGGGTGGCTTGCCAACTCCGGGTCGGGGGAAAGGTCCTACCTCAAGTGGAGGAGTTTAAGTATCTCGGGGTCTTGTTCACGAGTGAGGGTAGGAGGGATCGGGAGATCGACAGGCGGATTGGTTCGGCGTCTGCAGTGATGCGGACGCTGAGCCGATCTGTGGTGGTGAAGAGGGAGCTGAGCCAGAAAGCCAGGCTCTCGATTTACCGGTCGATCTACGTCCCGATCCTCACCTATGGTCATGAGCTTTGGGTAATGACCGAAAGAATTAGATCGCGGATACAAGCGGCCAAAATGAGTTTCCTCCGTAGGGTGGCCGGGCTCAGCCTTAGAGGTAGGGTGAGGAGCTTGGACATTCGGGGGGGACTCAGAGTAGAACCGCTGCTTCTCCAGATCGAAAGGAGTCAGTTGAGGTGGTTTGGGCATCTGGTCAGGATGTCTCCTGGACGCCTCCCTGGGGAGGTGTTTCGGGCATGTTCTGCCGGCAGGAGGCCCCCGTGTCGACCAGGACACGTTGGAGAGGTTGCATCTCCAATCTGGTCCGGGAACGCCTTGGGGTCCTGCCGGAGGAGCTGGTGGAGGTGGCCGGGGAGCTCCCTAGTTGGGATGCTGCCCCCGCGACCCGGACCCGGATAAGCGGAGGAAGACGATGATAAAAACAGACAGCTGTCTCTGTTGAGTGGTGACAGCGAAAGCCAAACTGCATAGGGTGAAGGGACTGGTCACCACTGTTCAACTGTTGTAAAATAGATTTAGCCACCCATTTCTCTGCAATTTTTGAAATAATAGGCAGAATGCTGATCGGTCTGTTTTGTTCTCTGATTTGTAGATGGAAATCACTTTTGCCACTTTCCACTCTTGTGGAACAACTGCCTGTGTAATTGACAAATTAAGTAAGTGAGTTATAGGATGTAAAAGACCAGTTTTGTTGCGCTTCACCAAGTTGGCATCAAAACCAAAGACATCCCTTGCCTTAGAATTTCTTAAGGTGGAGATTATGTTTGAGACTTCTAATGCTGTAATACTATCAATATCAATTTTTGAACAGTTCACTGATGAAGATGAAATGCCAGTATTT
Organism: Nothobranchius furzeri; assembly: GCF_043380555.1. Taxonomy (NCBI): domain Eukaryota; kingdom Metazoa; phylum Chordata; class Actinopteri; order Cyprinodontiformes; family Nothobranchiidae; genus Nothobranchius; species Nothobranchius furzeri. The sequence continues at coordinate 1,163,591 of NC_091743.1, read as the reverse complement.
GGATCATTGTCTAATGTTTCATTACCTGAGTTTTGCAGGGTGCCATTTGGATTTGTGAAAGTTTGTGAGATCTCATATTACATTTAGAAAATGTTCATTTAAACTAGATGCAAGAGCAAATGGTTCAGATACCAATTTGTTATTCAATTTAAGTTCAAGTTCTTTGTTGTTGTGTTGTTTAGGTTGTCCAGGGAGTTTACTAATATTTTCCCAAATTAGTTTCCCATTTTCGTTTGCCTTTTCAATCATCATCATAAAAATATTGGCCTTTGCTACTCGTAGAACTTGTGCTGCCTTATTTCTGAAAGATTTATTCATGTTTTCACTCATGGTTATGTAGCAAAGTATTTGGGAATTTTCTTCTACTAACAGACTACATTTAGAGAGTAACATCCAGACCTATCTGGCTGCTTTACTGTAATATGTGTAAAAACATGGATGACACCAATGCAACTGCCTAAACAAGTGAGAACGAAATGTGACGTGGAAAACTACAAAACAGGTTCATTCCTAAAACGGCCCGCTCCAACCCTACTACACTATCTACATGGGAGCACGAGTTGTTCTAAACCAGTCTATCTGCCATGTCCAGCTGGAGGTGACTTTACCTTGTCGTAGTAGTATCGGAGCGCCCTGCTGAGCTTGTCATAGTTCATGTTGGGCTTGTTCTTACGGGCTCCCCACAGCCGGGCCACCTCCTCCGCTTGGAGCAGCTTGAACTCTCCTTCCTCATTGGTCCAGCAGATGAGGTGCTCATTACCGGAATCCACCAGGAGCTGGAGAAGAAACTGCCACAGGGTGACAGAGCTGTCCATGCCTCTCACTGAAACATACAAACAGTTCAAAACTAACAATGTAAGGTCCAGTTAAACTGCATCTGCACAAAATATTAGAAAGTTTACCTTATTGTATAATAACCTGCTCAGTGGCCTGGTGGTATGTGCGTCTGCCCTGGGACTGGAGGAAACCTGCTGGAACCAGACTGCAGTGACAGGTTTGTCATTTCAAAATGTTTAAGTCCCAACTGAGCAGCCCACCATTCTGAAGTTGCAAGTGCAGTCTTCTGGCCACAGGGGCTGGGAGGTCTCTCCTTAACCCTGTAAAGGATGATTTTAGCACAAACTGGCTCAAGAAAACGATTTAACAATATGAAAAATGTGCAAAGCGTCCCCTTGAATACCTCCATCTGCTCTTGACTCAAAAGGCCCAAGTCTGAATAGTCTAAAGTTGATGCTAAAGCTGTTTAAAACCAGCTGTCCCTATCTTAGTTTTGCTCAGTCACAGTAACATCCCACCCACCCACCAAACCAGTACAATGATGAGATTGGCCCAACACACACATAGAGCACTGTGATTGGATTGCTAAGGATGTTCAACAGGGCAGTCCCCTCTACAATGTTGAAGAAGACACAAATACATCCTTTTTCTAAATAATAGACTTTACCCTTGGAGGTTCCTTAACAAAAAGCTACACTGGGGACCCTCGCACAAAAAAATAAGTACCTTTAAGTGCTCTTGACTCTTGTCTACTCTTGCTTCAGCAACTGATGGTCTAGATCAGGGGTCAGCAACCTTTTCCCATCAAAGAGTCATTGTTTCCCGTTTCCCACAGGAAACACTGGGAGCCACAGCGTTGTGGGAGGGGCCTACTGGGCCTGAGCCCACCCACTTGCACTTGGGCCAACCCTAAGCTGCTTTAACCCATAACAAAAGGTGACGGTAACCAATACCGGTCGCTCACGTACGTGAGAGTTATCTTTCAACAGAAGATATTTTAAAAATTATTTATATAAAATTGATCCAGAAGCTGTAGCCCGTCTGTACCTATAATATTTGGATATTTTTCACTGTTAGTGGTGGTTAGATTACGCACAAGCAGGTGACCTGCCAACCCGGTCTAACGTGAGACTGGGTTGGACCACACCCTACTTAAGAAGTATAGCTCTGTAGGTACAGAACTACAACTTGTCAGTTCTTCGAAGTATTTTGACATCTGACTTGACAGCACTTTCATTTGACATTGACATGAATATATTACTCTCTAAAGTCAAGTCGAGAATTGGGTTTCTACCTTGGTCAAAATGACAGTCCTTCCCATCTTAGATTGCAGTGACATTTATGGGACTGCTTCCAAAAACTTCTTCATAAACTCGAAGTCATTTATCACTCAACAATCCGTTTGGTCACTGGTGCCCCGTTCACTACTCAGCATTGTGAGCTCTACTCACTTGTTAACTGGCCGTTTTTAGCTTTGTGGAGGCCCTATGCAAGATGCTGTTCCGGGGCCCCTATATTGCCAATTTGGATATTTTAAATAAAATATAAGCTAAAAGTGATGAAAACACAAATATTCTACATGGTTTGAGCTCAAGTGCAACAAGTAAAAACAGAAAGAACATTTTTCCAGATTCCACTCAGCTTGACAATGTTATTGTGCAATCACAGTTGGCCAGTAGAGCCAAAATCTCCACTGCTGGCTCTATCATATCATGCCATTTATATTGTGCATTACAACTACAACCATGTATTTTGTTTTCGCTACAATCACATAAGCACAGCTCTGGATAGTGGGTGCAGACGCTCTTTTTGCCCACCAGTGTTGTGAGCATGTGCATTAGTGTCTGGATGAAGAACAATAGCTTTTCCAAGTAAGGCTGAACTATTTTAGGAAAAGACTGAATTTCAATTTTCTGGCAGAAAATGGGATTTTAATTCGATTTACATTTTTTATCAAGTTTCAACACAATGTACAGTAGCATTTGTAAACATAACAGGAAATGACATGAAACCATCAAAAGCTATCACTCTACTAACGCAATAGGCCAGGCACTAAATCGAACATTTATCGTTATTAAAATTTCTGACACTTAGAGATCATTTTTCCCCATGTCAATAAATTTGATGTGTAGATACATCAAAATTTGACTCAACGTAATACATGTGACAGCCCCATCTAGTGGACAACTGTTGTTTCTGCGCACCCCTGTAGTGGCCCTCCATTTATCGTTATCAAGGTGAAATCCTCCAGATATCGTGATATTGATTTTAGGCAGTATCGCCTAATTCTAATGGGTTTTGTAAGAAAAGAAGCTGCACTTCCAAACCCACCAAATGTTACTACAGGAATTAAAGTTAATCCCTTTCCGCTATTGCAGGAAGCCAGGTCATCAGTCCCTCTGTATCAAGCTCACGAGCTAAGTGAGGGACAGGAAATGAACAATAAAGACAGACTGCAGTAGTGCTACCACAATTAGTGAATTTATTACAATAACATTAGCAAACAATATAGTCGACTATAAATGTTATAGTCCTGAGAAGGAAGAGATCATGGCGAGTCGGCAACATAGCTCCAATGTTTGGGAGCATTTTCCAAAAACAACAGAGAAGCATGTAAAGTGCAAAAGCTGCAAAGTGAAACTCCTTTCACAGGAGCCCATCGGTGATGCACGGGCACTTTCAGAGGAAGCACGTTATGGGGGAGAACGAAGATTCACCTCTGTAGGCCTATTACCACTTGCTAGCTGCTAACATCAACAGAGTTACCCAGGGTCTCCCCCAGCAATTTCTAAGCCTGGTGTCCCACCAGGCTTTGCTTGGCCACCCGCCAGGCTGAGCGTCATGCCCCGCCTCCCTCCCCGACCCTACCGTGTCCGCTGACACGAACAGCGCAATGAAACTAGAGCCCTCCTTCCATCAGCCGATACTGGTGAGAAACAGCAGTGTAACGTGTGCAACCCCCCCCTACCCCCTCTCTCACCGAGGAGCGCTGCGGGGCGGAGCGCGCAACCCCCCTTCTGCTTCTGGGGGAAACCCTGGTTACCTGTATTCAAAGGTGCTGCAACAACAGTAGTGATGGCAATTGTATTACCTTTAGAACACGTATTTGCTCTAATGTTAAACGCTAATGGTTTCTTTTTAGGTGCTTACCTCTGTTCAACTGTAGCATTTGTATTAACTCATTCACTGCCAGCCGTTTCCTGATCAGTAAAGCCCTTCGCCGCCAGCGTTTCTCGCCGTTTTTATGGGTTTTTAAGAGTGACAGAACGTTGCGCGCTAGGATGATGTCAACGCCAAAACAACCAAAACAAAGAGGAGACTCACCTCTTACATCACAGTGTTTCCCCTAGGATTTTTTCCAGCTGTGATGGCGGGGGGGTTATGACACGTCTCACCTTTATGTTAATATTGTTTTATTTGATGCCCTCCACTCTGAACTGCACCAATCCAGCGACTGCTGCATTTTAATAACTAGTATTAAAGGTGAGTACACCAACATTTGCACAAGAATAATTTCTGTTTTAAACTCTCAGTGACACACTTTGCAGGGTGGGGGGGTGGGGGGGGGGGTTGGCATTTAATTTTTATTGGCGTCTGGAAAAACATCTCCTTCTGCCCCCTGTATTTAGGTCCAAGACCATTACTGGGCTGGCCCTGTTAGACACCTTCTACACCCCTGCTTAGCAGACTTAATGAAGTATTTTTAAGCCAGTATAAAAATGACTGAAACACAAATGTACATATTTAGCATTATTGACCAATATCTTTGATTTAATGTATTTGCTAAGAACATCAAGATGCATTACAGTGAACATTATAATAAAGTACATGTTTCTAGTGCAGAGAGGAGACGACCCATAGAAGCACTGGTCTGATCTCATTTCAGAGAAAACTAGAACAGGTCAGATGCACCTGATAAATAAAATTACTAACATAAACTCAGGAATCTGTTTCTCTGCTTCATTGTTCTGGTGCTGAAAACATCACTAATGCGGATCAGATACACAGATGAACGCACCTCTTATTGATTATTAGGAAATGAGTGGGCGTGGTTTACATCAATACATTATTTTACATCTGAAATTGATATGGATTGATCAGAAGTTGATATGTGTGTATTGTTTATCTGAAAACTATTTACAGAATATGAAATACTAGAACATTTTATTTTAATTTGATTTAACTGATTTTTCTAACGTTGTTGGCATTTTTCCCACACACAAACAAAGCGATGTTGATTGAGGTGTGTGAGAGAGAGAGAGAGAGAGAGAGAGAGAGAGAGAGAGAGAGAGAGAGAGAGAGAGAGAGAGAGAGAGAGAGAGACCCGAGCAGAGGCAGTGACTGACGCAGCACGAGCCGTTTTCAGCTCTGTCTTGTCAAATGCACCACGTACGTTACGAAAAAAGTAACTTTAAATATTAAACCGAAAAAGAGGCGAACTGAAGAAAACCTATGGAGTTATGAAGAAACGTAGCAACAGTGAAGCAAGCACAGACAGATCTGTTACTGTCTGTGTGATAGAACTGAGGAAAATAATCAAATAATCGATGCATCGGGATGCGGACATAAACGATTCTGCATCGTAGAAGAGGAGCCATAATCGATCAAAGTGGAATGTAGTTTTGTTATTTTAACAGCGGCACCAGCGCAGCATACACATCTGTCAGAGTGAGCGTCCTCCACATTTACCTCCGCCTTAATGTGGTTCTGCAGGGCTGAGCGCTGGAGTTGTAACCTGAGACCGAACCGGAACCGAATCAGCCCGACCGGTTCTGTTGGATTTGGGCCGTGAATTATGTTAATTGAGCGGGTTGTCACGCGGCGCGCTCCGCTCGCTCGCACAGCAACTGATAGAGAGAGAAAGAGAGGATCGGAGGAAGCTCCTCCAAACACGCGTTATTTTCAGAATTTAACTCATTCACTGCCGATGACGACTAAAGTCGTCATTTGCACTTTTTTTACTGTTTGAGCATCAGAACGAGCCCCCGCGCTGAGAGGACAAACATCTCAGCCCTCAAGCCGATCTTCATCCACATACGTCACACACTGCCGCAATATTTTTAAGCCCCCAAATGTCTAAAAGGGTAGACACAACAGATCCTGGGTCAGTTAGGAGCACTACAAAAACAGCAGCCTTGATTAATACATGCTGCGTTGTTTGAATTTGATTGGAAAATTGCAGATATATTGTTCGTAATTAAAAACTGAGTCTGTGGGGCTCATCATTGAAAATAGTGGGAGTATTTTATGATATGTCACATGTCCATTGTGTCTTGCCCTTGTTCTGCCATCTTTTATTTGAGCCCCAAGAAATGCATCCCATTTTACGCTTCAGAAGTAAAAGCAGTGAGGAGGCACGACTAATTGTTCCAGGGAATCTGTCACCAGATCAGAAGTGTTGGGCTGCTGCTCTTCACGGGTCTCATCCATGACTTCTGCCCGGGTCTGTAAACATGTATCTGTGGGTATAAGCTCTGACTCATCCAGTCCGAGCCCACACACACGCGCGCGCACCAAACTACCATGTTGAAAACAGCGACATCAGAAGAAAATAGAACAGTTAACTGCTGCTTGAGGAAGTTTAATAAGCATGACGTAACTCGTGACTGTAATGAATTGTCGTCCCAGTAAAAACAGAAGTGGTAACGTTAACTACAACAAGCCTAGGAGCATCACCATCACCTGTGTCGCTCAGAGCGGCAGGTCTGGTTCCGCCAGTCCACCTGGGCACAATTAAACCACTTGTTGACAGAAACCACTGGACAGTTTGGGTCCGGAGAAGAGTCGGGTTCGGTTAGCTGGAGCCGAGAGTAAGAGCTCGGCTCTGCCGTTGTGTTTGCTATTTCCCTACAGCCCAGGTGTCAAACAAATCAAAGCACCGATGTGGTTTTGCTAACTGGGAAGCTAGCAGTGGCTAGCTCCCAATTAGCCCTCAGGCTAACATTACCTCGTTTGCAAAGCCAGCTGGATTTCCGAGTCGTGGCGACGCGTTAAAATATTCCCAAATCATTTCTGGAAAACTTGCTACGGTTCCATGGCTTAGAAAGACAGCTCTAAACACAGTGTCAAAAAAAACAAACAGGAAAATTAAAGACGTAGAAACACCTCACTTCCACAGATCCTTTGACCAGGAACTAATGCTGCATTCACTGTTCCTCCGGACATTTTATTTCTAACAACTTTTCACTGTGCGTTTGTATGTTGGACTATGGTTTTGTGTCCTGTGGTGTTAATGGGTGGAAGGGGAAGAATGTACGGAAGGTCTGTAACATTCACGATAGCAGCGAAACCGTTTCAGTCGTTTATGTTTCCGAGCCAGTCACTGTAAGTGAAAATTCCCACAATTTTGTTATGAGTCAAACACCTCAACAAACTGACACTGAGATCACTTCCTGCCCTCGGTTGTTGTTTTGTTTTTGTGTGAGCGATCAGGAACTCCGGCTCTTTTAAGAGAACCGGTTCCCACGGCTCGGTTCACTAAACCGAACCGGCTCTTTCGGTTCTCAAACAGCTCCTGACATTTTTTTGGTTTCTTAGAGCAACCAATCTTTCTACATAGATCATTTAGTCCTACTCACCATGTTCAGTGATGCTGTCTGCTCTTCATGCCAAACAGGTGTCATACCATATGAGTTTAATGTCGTATAACTCCGTTCTTTAAGCAACAACTAGGCAAGACCCAGGCTAGAAATCTAGGTGTTATCATTGACTCCGACCTGAACTTCTCTGGACATATTAAGGCTAAAACTAAATCAGTGTTTAATCACCTTCGTCAAATATCAAGAGTCAGAGGTATCATCTCCAGAGCAGACATAGAGAAAAGTATTCATGTTTTTATAGTCGGCTGGACTACTGCAATGGTGTCTGTTATGGAAAAATCTGTTTATTAATTCCTGATCATGGACTCAATCAACTGGATGTAATGTATTGCTCTATGCCTCTCTGTATGCTCACACACACACACACACACACACACACACACACACACACACACACACACACACACACACACACACTCTCTCTCTCTCTCTCTCTCTCTCTCTCTCTCTCTTTCTTGTCCCACTCATGCACACACACACACACACACACACACACACTCTCTCTCTCTCTCTCTCTCTCTCTCTCTCTCTCTCTCTCTCTCTCTCTCTCTCTCTCTCTCTCTCTCTCTCTCTCTCTCTCTCTTCTTGTCCCACTCATGCACACACACACACACACACACACACACACACACACACACACACACACACACACACACACACACACACACACATTCTTGTATTCATACACACACTGACTCCCTCTCTCACACAATGACCTCACTCCTCCTGTCTTATCTTCCTCTCTATAAATAAAGTCTGTGAGCAGATGTTCGGGGCATTTGCTTCGGCATCTTGCCACAGTTATAACTGTTTGACTTGTCTGCTCATTGTCTCCTTCTCCCTTCACTATAGGAAATGGGTTACTGATAAACATATTGATAAAATCCATGACAGTCTCCTAACGGGTCTTTCCAAAGAAGCTGTGAAGCAACTGCAGCTTGTTCAGAACGCTGCTGCTAGAGTCTTAACAAGAACTAAGAGAACAGGGCACATCACTCCTGTTCTTAGATCCCTACACTGGTTACCAGTAAACTATAGAACATACTTCAAAGTGCTCCTACTAGTTTATAAATCACTCAATGGCATGGGACCAAAGTACATGTCCGATCTCATTCCTGTATACACACCCAATAGGGCTCTGAGATCCCTTGGAAACAATCAGCTGGTAGAACCTCGGGTCAGAACCAAACATGGTGGAGCTGCATTTAGTACAAGGCCGGATTAACCATATGGGCAACTGGGCAATTGCCCAGGGCCCACAAACTCTAAAGGGCCCAGGGCAGCAAGGGCACGAGCAAAATACTGTATCTGTAATTTCCCGCTTTGTGAGGACTAGGGTGACCGTACGTCCCGTTTCCCCCGGTCATGTCCACTTTTCACTTTCTGTCCGGGTGTCCGGACTGGGGGTTCTTGTATTGATGAAAATATCCGGCTTTTCATCCAAGAACAGGGATCGAATTATGGGGGAGCTGGATATCCTACACATCCAGGGGAGCCGGAAAAAAGTTTTCTACCTATATTACATCATTTATGGACTCTTCTGAGCAGAGAGCACAGAGAGCTGCACAGCGCGTTGTTGAGCAGCGCTCCAGGCAGCTGCGTCCAGCGCACGGTCCATTCTCAAAGTGGAGCAACCAAAAAACTATAATTAACACACAATCGTTCATGTCCGCTCATGTTCTCTACTTTTTGTCTTATTTGTGCCTGAAGCGCTCTGCTACTGCGGAGCTCATCACCTGTGCTGCGGTGATTTCACCTCACTGACGCATCGAAACGCGCTCTCCGCTTTGTGGTCAGGAGATCCCTTTGATCTGCTCAGAAGTAACTGATGAGGTGAAAAAGTAAGAATCCAGGCAGCAGTTTTTCTGGAGAGTTTAGAGGAGATGCAGGAAGATGAGAGACAGACAGGACAGGAAATAGTTCAATAAAAACAAGAACACAAAGTAAAATGTAGGTAGATTTATCTCCACTACATGTTTCTACCTGTATAAAACAATAAGTTATACACATGTCATATTTATACATCTGATACAATTCAGATCACCTTCAAAGCTCAGTCACACAGCCAGGGCCGTTTCAAGGCATTTTGGGGGCCAAGGCTAAATGCCCCCCCCCCCCCCACCCCATAACTGGGCTCCCCAGAAGCCCAGTTATGGGCTCTGTGTAATTCATACCCTGTCCAGGAGTATTAGTTATACAGTGTTTGTAAAAGCACCACCTTCAGATTCCTCCAACATCGTTCAAAATGATCAAATACGGAACATATCGGCGTGCGCAGGCCAGAGTGCTGAAGCTCGGCGCATTGTTATTATGAAGCTAGGGCACATGTGGAGGACGCATGTGCAAAAATATGCTTGTTTTCAATTACATTTATTGGGCCTACTTACGTTTTCTTAGGCCCACCCACAAATGAGTTTCTGGCTACGCAAATGGTGACATACGACAGACTTCTCTGAGCTCCACAGCCATTACACTTTTCACCTCGCACACCCCCTAGCGGCAGCCCCGGGGGTGCGCGCACCACACTTTGGGAATCCCTGAACTTCATCTGCACGTCTCAAAGCGGAAGCTGCAATGGCTGCTTTGCTCGCTCGTCAATGTAGGCCGAAAGACAAACATGCTCTTGAAGAACAAGAAGAGCAACTGAGGAGAAAGAGAACGGCTTCAGCTAGAAGTGGATTTAGCTGCAATTGTTGCAAAAGTGAATGTGCTAAGAACTGGATCCACTGGATGGAGTGCTGTTTCACGTAAATCCAGTGGAATGGAATCACATTTTAAAACCAAAGGAGATGCACTCAATGCAGATAAAATACCTTTGTTCCACAGAAGCAAAGGAATGTAAAGATATCTACTGGAAACGCAGCGGTACAAGTGAAAATGATGCAACAGGGTGTGAAAAGGGAAAAACCTGCACCCCTTCTTATGGGACCTTCTTTACCTACAAGCAGAGCAGGTGCACATTTATCACAACCACAGGTTGCTCATCCAGTGGCTTCTGGAATCTTGTTGTCTATTATGGAGAAACAAAGTGATTTAACTTTGTAACGTCCAGCAATGGTCAGTTTTCACCTAAAAACTGACCTGCGTGCCACCGGTCACCAGCAGACATAAATTCCATTCTCTAAGGTGGACTTTACATTCTACCTTCCAACAAGCAACAACGTTCTGCTAGCCTTGCAGACGTTTCAGGAGGAACATGATGTCAGCCTGTGCTCCCAAACAAAGCATTCTTCTGATAACAACGCAGGATTGCTCATTCTCTGAATAAAGTGACTATTTTCAGCTCATATGAGTTAATCAATCGTGAAATGGATGAACCAATGTTATATGAATAATAATGAAATGTTTTGATTAATCTGTGCTTAAATTACTGTGGTTGAAATGAAACATTTTGAATTATGTTCAGTAATTTTAGATTTAACAAGTGAATCATTATCTACACTCAGACACAAGGTTCATTAGAGATAAATTAAAGTGAAGTTAAACGTCATGACACATAGATATTTTCTTAGCCATAAATCAGAACATCCTTTATTTGAAAGAGGCGTGACGTTCTGAGGTTTGCTTGTTAACACCCCTCAACATGGCCCGTCCCGGTTGGCCAAGAAATCATAATATGAGAATATTAAAACAGAGCTCACTTGACGGTGAGTTAGTTCTAGCGAAAGCTATGGACAGGCCCTCCGGAGCGAACCCTCTTTAACCCAAAGCATTTTTGACAAGCTAAAAGCTGCCTACAGCTGAGCAGACTCAGCAAAACGGTTCCTTCAGCTATTCAGAACCAGCTGTTCTAGACGCAAACAATTTCATCCATCTGTTGTGACTCGGAAACATCTCTGGACTGGAGAGTTAGTGCTGCATTTAATCTACCAAACCTCGGTGCCCAGAGGTCATCCGAACTCCCTGACCTTCGGATCCGCGAAGAGGGTCTCCAAAGAAAGGGTGAGGTAGAGGTAGACACACAGATTGCGTCTGATGTCCTTTTGATTAGAACCAACTTCCTAGTTTATGCAAACCAAATTCTTCCCTTTTTACACCCAGTACGCAATTCTTCTAGATACGAAGGTTCTGATAACCTCACATTCATACATAGTCACCATACATCACATCCCATCCACTTAGATTCATCCATCACAGTAGCCTTGGTTAAGTTTTCATGTTTTTATTTGTTTAGAAAATGAATTTCTAATCTTTTATAAACCTGACTGTCTGAATTGAGATGAAGTGTGTGTTGATCCCTGGAAAAAGCAAAGAATCCTAGAATCTTCTGATTAAACATCCAAAGACCAAGCAGGTTGATATTCTATATTTATATTGAATATCACAGCTTATTGTTCATACGTAAAGGTAATAAATTAAGCTTAAAAGCAACAACATTCACCCTCCACAACTTCTATGTTGGTCCATCAGCAAAGTCTCTCCTTGTTGCCTAAAAGAGAGATTCAAGTTTTTGATGGAGACTCTTTACATTTTCAGCTCTTTATGCATTCATTTGAACAGGTTATTGAATCAGACTGGTGATGCTGATGACTGACTGCATTATCTTGCACAGTACACCAGGGGGCAGCCTAATGTACTTGTTAGGAGCTGTCAGAATATGTCTGATGGTGCTGGACATGAAAAGGCAAAGACTTTGCTGTATGAACACTTTGGAAATGAGTATGTGATTGCACCTGCTCATTTGAATAAAGTTCATTCATGGCCATTGATCAAATCAGAGGATGGAAAGGCTCTTCAGGCATATTGTTTGTTTTTACGTGGGTGCTGTAATGTGATGGGAAAGGTTCAGGATCTCTCCGAATTAAATACACCTACTAAAATGCTGGCTGTGACTAAAAGAGTGCCATACAAGTTGAAGGATAAATGGCGAACAGCAGCATGTGACATCCAGGACAAGCAGCATTGCAGAGCTACATTCAATATTGTTTCCTTCCAGGAGCGTCAAGTTAAGATTGTTATAGATCCTGTATTTGGACAATTATGTGACGCTCCATCAACACGTTCAACTGCTAAGAGTGAAGGAGGAGGGAAACATTTTCCTCACCCAAAAATTAAACCAAGTAGCTTTGGTACAACTGTCTCTGATGTTGAAAGAAAGAGTCAAAAGGGGGCTCAAGATTGCCACAGTGCTGTGAAGATTTGTATGTTTTGCAAATGTGGACATGGGTGGAGTCATGTGTTTTGTTTGGAAAGAAAACTCACAAGAACATTTCCTTTCTCAAAAGGAATGGAATCTGCTTTGGCTGTCTGTGTACTGGGCACATCAGTAGATACACCATACCATACCATACCAAGTTTATTTATAAAGCACATTTAAAAACAGAATGACAGCTGACCTAAGTGTTGTACAGTAGTAAAAAGGAAAAACTCCAAGATAAAAACAAGATAAAGATCATATAAGAGATAAAAGGGATAACCTAAAAATTTTAAAGAAACATACTAGAGTTAAAAAAAACAAAGTCACAATAAAAACATAAAAAAACAATGTAAGCTTGGTCATTGATCAAAAGCTAAATGATAGAAGTAGGCCTTCAGTACAGAGTTGAATCGACCCAGTGACGGGGCCTGTCGGACACTAAGGGGGAGAGCATTCCAAAGTTTAGGGGCAGCGAATGCAAAGGCGAATGCCACCACACCACTCCACTTGCACCCACAGCCCTCAGTGTCTAAGTGCAGTTCAAAACTGGAAGTGGGCACCGGCACTTGGGATGAGGCTGAAAGATTCCCCTGCCAAATGCCGTTGAATGTGCTCACTCCCAAGGCCCTAAGTGTGTGTTTGCGTGGAATGTCGTCGGTGGAAGTGTTTAAGGTGCAAAGAAAATTGGTGGGCAGGTTGCCACAGGAATGTGGAAATGGGGTCTATACCCGCACTCCCTGACTTGTCCACCCCCAAGGTCCTATGTGTATGTTTGTGTGATGACGTGAGGGAACAGGAGGAGAGAAATGTTTGGGGATGGGGATGAATGGCTGGTTGGGCTTAGCACTCCAGGGAGCCAGCTTCCCCACTGGCCCCAATAGGCACCTCTGTTGTCAAAATGCCACCCAGGGCATGGAGACCCCAGCCCATCCTGCCAGGGCCCAAAGCAGCAGCATCACAGAGCCTCACAGAGTCCGAGGGCACCAACCCAGCCCCATCCCAGCAGAATATCTACGCCCATCCCTGCAATTGTACAATTTCCGGACTATAAAAGACATAGGACATCCAGGTAAGCTTGGGTCCTCCCCCTCCTGGACCTCCCCCTCCCCTGTGATGGGACAGCAGAGGAGCAAAGGTCTACCTGAGGCCCCTGAACCCAAGCCAGGCACTGCTGCATGTTCCTGCCTTCTCCTCGGCAGCATACATGTCAGGACCCGACCCCTAAGGCCCCATCCAGATCCCCCCACGGGGCCGGCCACCCCGAGCCCCCCAGGCCCCCACCCAGACCCGCCCAGGGGCAATGCAGCTGCCAGGCAGTGACCATGGCCACCGCCAAGACCTCCAAGGGGCCCCACTCAAAACTGCCAATAATCCGCCCCCCAAGGCAACCCAAGCACCTCCAGAGGGGGGCAACAGCCCCCCAGTCCCAGACACCCCCCAGTGCCTCCAGGGGACGTCCGGATACTCCAAACTCAGACCCTACACCCCTCACCCACATCATCCCGCAGGACAATATCAATGGTCCCCCGTCATCGCTATGTGATGGAACCGATCAAAGGAGCCCAGAGAGATTGATTTGAAGTGGAAGCAGAGGCTATATCAAGTGTAATATGATCTAACAAAAGATTTCTATACTGATTGATGCAAAAAGTATCTCTATTTTTCCAGTTCAAGAGGATAGTTTTCTTAGCGATGCATATGGCAGTCAGAACCACGTGAGCCAAAGATGTTTCAGTCAGGACATCGTCCAGGTTTCCCAGTAAACAAAGAGAGGGAGAAGTTGGAATATGACATTTCAGAGACTTTGACAGATCCTCACATACTCTACCCCAAAATTCCTGGACAGGTGGGCAGGACCACAGTGCATGAATGTAATTGTCAGGAATGTTGTTTGTGCAGTGTGTACAGGTGTCAGACGACACAACCACCATCTTGAACATCCGATGACCTGTATAGTGTACTCTGTGTAGAATTTTGTACTGAATTAATTGTAAATTGGAGTGTCTGATCATTTTAAAAGTTTTTAAACAAGTTTGGGACCAGAAGTTCTGGTCAAAGCTAACTGATAGATCCACCTCCTATTTTTCAAAAGGGATTGCTATTCTATCGTCTATTTTGGACAGTGTCTTATGTACTTTAGACAGTTGTTTGGGGGGGTTGCGATTAAAGAAGTCTAATACCCTTGGTGGTGTTTGTAATTCTATTTTATTGAGCTTAAATTTTTGTTTGACTACAGATTTAATTTGGTGATATTCTAAAAAGCTATTCTTATCCATTCCAAATTGGGAGACTATTCTGTTAAATGGGATGAAGTCCAGTCCTTCATATATGTGTTCCAGGTATAGGATTCCTTTATTTTTCCAGTCCGGAAGGTTCATCATTCATGTTTTCTTATGCTTGAGCTAATAAATGGTAAGTCTGAAAGCTCTATCGTATTGCAAAGTGTCTGTTCTATGTCTAACCAGGACTCATCTAGTGGGTTATCTGGCAACCATCTTGGTATATATTGCAGCCTGTTGGCTAAGAAATAATAATAAAAGTTGGGTAAATCCAGTCCTCCTCTGTCTTTGGTCTTCTGAAGCATTTTTAAGCTAATTCGTGGAGGTTTATCCTGCCATAGGAATTTAGTGATTGAGGAGTCCGGAGATCTAAACCAGTCAGCTGGTGGCTTGTTTGGGATCATTGAAACTAAGTAATCTATTCTGGGTAAGACCATCATTTTAATTGTAGCAGCTCTCGCCATGAGTGATATCGGTAAGGATTTCCATCTTGCAAGATCATCTTCCACTTTCTTTAAAAGTGGGAAGTAGTTTAGTTTGGTTAGATCTGCCAACTTGGGAGAGACATAAATTCCCAGGTATGTGATATTCCCTGACTCCAATTGTGTATTAAGTAAATTGACAAAAGAGAAATTAATTGGTAGAACTGTGGATTTTAACCAGTTTATAGAGTAATCTGAAACTTTTGAAAAAGAGTTTATCAGTTCTATTGAATGGGAGAGAGGATTGAGAATTCAGAATTCTGGAGAAAGAGTAGAACATCATCTGCATAAAGACTGATCTTATGTTCTATTTTCTTACACTTCATCCCTTTAATACCTGTTGTTTGCCTAATTGCTGCTGTTAGTGGTTCGATAAAGATAGCAAACAGTGAGGGGGAGAGTGGGCATCCCTGCCTGGTCCCCCTCTGAAGACAGAAGCTAGCTGATATTTGGTCGTTTGTCCTGACACTGTCATGTTCTGCGGGTGGAGATGGCAGACCATGTGTGGTGGTGGGTTCCAGGAGGCAGAAGATCAGGCAGACGGATGTAAAAAATAAAAAGATGTTTATTGTAGGACGGGAGCAACAGGACGAACGAACATGCACAAGCGACAATGAACCGACAAAGAGGTATAAATACACAATGGAATCAGGAACACATGGGCAGAGTAATCAGGGACAGGTGAGAACAATAAGGCTAATCAGGGCAGGAGAGACACAGTCAGGGAGGCTGGGGCGGATCGTGACAGTTCCCCCCCCCCCCCCTTAAGGGGCGGATACCAGACGCCCACAAGCCACAGAGCACAGGAGACACAGGG